>NW_027615126.1:0-52500 GCF_965212315.1 Lampetra planeri | reverse complement strand
GTTGATTGCTGGGCCAGGCTAGGTGTAGGAGGTCACGGGACAGACCCAGCAGGTGCCATGGGTTGACTGCTGTGCCAGGTTAAGGGCAGGAGGAGGTCACGAGACAGACCCAGGTGCTATGGGTTGACTGCTGTGCCAGGTTAGGTGCAGGAATAGGAGGTCACGGGACAGACCCAGCAGGTGCCATGGGTTGACTGCTGTGCCAGGTTAAGGGCAGGAGGAGGTCACGGGACAGACCCAGGTGCTATGGGTTGACTGCTGTGCCAGGTTAGGTGCAGGAGGAGGTCACGGGACAAACCCAGCAGGTGCCATGGGTTGACTGCTGTGCCAGGTTAAGGGCAGGAGGAGGTCACGGGACAGACCCAGGTGCCATGGATTGACTGCTGTGCCAGGCTAGGTGCAGGAGGAGGAGGTCACGGGACAGACCCAGGTGCCGTGGGTTTACTGACTGACATCAGAGATGATTCTTGCCAGACGCACCACATGTGCTCCCCTACTGTGCCCCCCTCCCCATCTCCGCCCCCCCTCCCCCCCCGGGTAACCGAGCCGAGCCATGGCTGGTAATCTCCACCGCCTCTCCCGCCGCTACAAAAAAAACCCCACAAAAGCTCAATAAAGCGAACGACGCACGCGGCACGAAGCCCGAAGCGGGCGAATATTGACGTCGCTCGCGTCCGATGGGCGAGAGCCGTCAGCTGTTGACGCCGACTCGGCGTGACGGCAAGCGGCGAGAAAGCCGCCGTGTGACTCGTTGAGCCCACGAGCTGTCTCGGACCCTCTCTCTCTCTTTTTTAAATCCTTTATATTAAGTTCGCTTGCTTGCGCGCTTAGGACCGTGCAAATCTTTCGGTCGTTTTTTAACCCACTTCCCGTGATCCAATCGTGACAATGCATTTTCGTGAACATTTTTTCCAAAATGTTACACTGTTTAGGGAATTTTTAAAAAATATTTAATTACCAATTGTTTAATGCTTCTAGACAATCATCTGACCCATAGGTGGCAGCTATCTCAAGCCAGAGGACGAGAGGACTCTAGCCGCCCCGATGCCACGCATATAAAGGATTTATAGTGAAAAACTTTGTTTTTACGGGTTTACTTGTTAACGATCAGAGGAAACAAGAAGATGCTCGGTGTAGTCGGCACTTTGCTTCGTTCATCATTTCGTAATTTTTTTTTTACATTTTTAAACTTTGCTTTATGTAAACCATCTCACTCTTTCGCTCACTCTCTCGCTCACTCTCTCGCTCACTCTCTCGCTCACTTTCTCGCTCACTCTTTCGCTCACTCTCTCGCTCACTCTCTCGCTCACTCTCTCGCTCACTCTCTCGCTCACTCTCTCACTCACTCACTCTCTCTCACTCACTCACTCACTCTCGCTCACTCTCTCGCTCACTCTCTCGGTCACTCTCTCGCTCACTCTCTCTCTCACTCTCTCGCTCACTCTCTCTCTCACTCTCTCGCTCTCTCTCGCTCTGCACGCAGCCCTTCTCACAGTCCGACGGCCTCCGACGGGTAGCTCATATCAGCATGCAGAGCTCCCCGTCATCTGCCACCGAGCACACGGCCTCCTCCATCGCCCACTGCTCCTTAAAGGCCGGCACGGCGTGGGTCAGCCGCGCATGGCGGAACTCCAGCCCACACACCCTGGCTCCGACCAGAGCGCGGAAGATGCCCAGGCTGCTGGCCGGACGTTTCCCCTCCAGGGCCACCTTCCTCGACCTGTAAATGGCGAGCTTGGCGTAGCCGTCGAGCACTCTCGCTGTCTCTCTCTGTAGCAGCGTGGACGGCACCCTCCTCGTGGTGTTCGCCTTCTGAAGCGCTCGCTCGTCACCGTGGCGTGCGCGATGACCACCACAACCACCACCACCACGTGACTTTTATTTCGTGTTGTGCGCGGTGCTTTTAGCGCCACAGCGCGTCGATTTGTAGCGTTTATATTTCATTTGTTTGCTGGTGACTTTGTGTATTTCGTATCGAAATCGCCTCCGGTGCTTTTGCTTCTGGCGGCAATAAAAGTTGTATGAAAGTCAAAAGCCTCTCTCACTCTCTCTCTCGCTGTCTCTCTGTGTCTGTCTCTGTCTCTCGCTGTCTCTCGCTGTCTCTCTGTGTCTGTCTTTGTCTCTCGCTGTCTCTCTGTGTCTGTCTCTCTGTCTCTCGCTGTTTCTCCTCGCTCTCTCATTTTTTTCTTACGATCAGAGGAAACAAGAAGATGCTCGGTGTAGTCGGCACTTTGCTTCGTTCATCATTTCGTTGTTTTTCATTGCTTTGCTTTATGTGCCCCCCCCCCCCCCCCTGTTTAAATGAAAGATCTCTCCCTCCCTCTCTGTATCTCTTCCTCTCTCTCTCGCTGTCTCTCCTCCTCCCTCTCTGTCTCTCCCTCCCTCTCTGTGTCTCTCTCCCCCCTCTCTGTGTCTCCCTCCCTCTCTGTGTCTCTCTCCCTCTCTCTCTGTGTCTCTCTCCCCCCCTCTCTGTGTCTCTCTCCCCCCCTCTCTGTGTCTCTCTCCCTCCCTCTCTGTGTCTCTCTCCCTCTCTGTGTCTCTCCCTCACCCTCCCTCTCGCTATCTCCTCTCTCTCGCTGTCACTCGCCGTCACTCCCCCCCCTCCACCCCATCGACTTTGACCTTCAGCGAGTGAGCCGCCCTCGGCTTGCCAAGCGGGTGGCAGTGAAGACGGCGGCGCGAGTTGCAGCCTCAGCGCTGAGATTCATGACGCTCTCCCCCAGTCCCAGCGTTGTGGGCACACGTGCGTGTGCGTGTGTGCGTGTGTGTGTGCGTGTGTGCGTGTGTGTACGTGCGTGTGTGTGTGTGTGTTCGTGTGTGTGTGTGTGTGCGTGTGTGTGTGCGCGTGTGCGTGTGTGTGTGCGTGTTCGTGCGTGTGTGTGTGTGCGTGTGTGTACGTGCGTGTGTGTGTGTGCGTGTGTGTGTGTGCGTGTGTGTGTGTGTACGTGCGTGTGTGTGTGCGTGTGCGTGTGTGTGTGTTCGTGTGGGTGTGTGTGCGTGTGTGCGTGTGTGTGTGTGCGTGTGTGTGTGTGCGTGTACGTGTGTGCATGTGTGTGTGTACGTGTGTGCATGTGTGTGTGTGTGCGCGTGTGTGTGTGCGTGTGTGTGTGTACGTGTGTGCATGTGTGTGTGTGTGCGCGTGTGTGTGTGCGTGTGTGTGTGTAAGTGTGTGCATGTGTGTGTGTGCGCGTGTGTGTGCGTGTCTCATCTCAGCCAGTCATCTCAGCCAGTCATCTCAGTCATCTCAACCAGTCATCTCAGCCACTCATCTCAGCCAGTCATCTCAGCCAGTCATCTCAGTCATCTCAGCCAGTCATCTCAGTCATCTCAGTCAGTCATCTCAGCCAGTCATCTCAGCCAGTCATCTCAGCCACTCATCTCAGCCAGTCATCTCAGCCAGTCATCTCAGTCACTCATCTCAGCCAGTCATCTCAGCCAGTCATCTCAGTCATCTCAGTCAGTCATCTCAGCCAGTCATCTCAGTCATCTCAGTCAGTCATCTCAGCCAGTCATCTCAGCCAGTCATCTCAGCCACTCATCTCAGCCACTCATCTCAGCCAGTCATCTCAGCCACTCATCTCAGCCAGTCATCTCAGTCATCTCAGTCAGTCATCTCAGCCAGTCATCTCAGTCATCTCAGCCACTCATCTCAGCCAGTCATCTCAGCCAGTCATCTCAGTCATCTCAGCCAGTCATCTCAGCCAGTCATCTCAGCCAGTCATCTCAGTCATCTGAGCCAGTCATCTCAGCCAGTCGACCCGTGGCACCCGCTGGTGGCCTCTCCTCCCGTGACCTCCCGCCAGCGGGCGTTCGACGCTTCACGTGGCGTTAACGGTGCACCTAGCCTGGCACGAGCGACGCGGTGACGTCGCCGCCACTCAGCGCCGAACGGCGGTTGTTGTTGTTGTTGTGTACGTGGAACTTTGTTTGCACCGTACGTAGCCAAGTGGGGGGGGGGGGGGGTGCAGGAGAGGTCAACAATACTAAAGTCACAAAAACGTCTCCAACGTCACGTGTCACTGGTTCGATCGGGGGGGGGAGGGGGGAAGGGGGGGGGGCTGCCCCCGCTGCCAGATCGCAGTTTCACGGCCCCCCCCCGATGTTAACACAAGTTGAGCATCGCTTCCAACGTTATCCGTCTGCGGGGTGCCGGTGGTGGATCCGGCAGACACCGACCTGTGACCGGCACCGCGTCAAAGTAGCTGCCCTTGATTAGCGGCGTCAAATATTGTCTACGGTACGTTATGCACTACAAAGCAACGTGAACAATGCAACAACATTTCGATTGAAAGCTTTCGTGACTGCAGCAGGGATTCATCTTCTTGGTTCTTTCGGTAAAGTCGCGTAGAAGGGAAATAATGAAATAATAAAAATAAAACATTATTATTTTAACATAATAAAAATAAAACATAATTATTTTATTTTGTTTTATTTTTATTATTTTATTATTTCCCTTCTACGTGACTTTATCGAAAGAACCAAGAAGAAAAATGCAAAAGCAAACTGCACTCCTGTTGGTACATCACCCCATGATGCAGTCTTCGAGATTCGCAGTGGTAAGTACGATACGGTAAATGCAGTGAGTTTTCACGGAAGCATATTTATTTTTGTGTAATTGTACGTTTATTTAAGACAATTTCATACAGTAAATACGTTTAAAACACTAAAACAACGCAGATTCACGAGACATAAACATGACGTCATAGAGGGATATGCAAAAATAATCCGTTTTAAATAATGATGATTAGTGATTGTCACGTGATCTCTTTGGTCAGTATCAAAATACTAAAAATTATGCTGGTAGGAACCTCTTGGTTACACCAGCCCACAGGGGATTATTGTGTCCGTCCGTCCGTTGTGCAGGGATGGGCTGGGTGGGGAGGGAGGGGCTGGGTGGGGAGGGGAGGGTGGGGAGGGGCTGGGTGGGGAGGGCTGGGTGGGGAAGGTGGGGAGGGGCTGGGTGGAGAGGGAGAGGCTGGGTGGGGAGGGAGAGGCTGGGTGGGGAGGGGAGGGTGGGGAGGGGCTAGGTGGGGAGGGTGGGGAGGGGCTGGGTGGGGAGGGTGGGGCTGGGTGGGGGGGTGGGAGGGGTGGGGCTGGGTGGGGAGGGGCTGGGTGGGGAGGGTGGGGAGGGGCTGGGTGGGGAGTGTGACCCCCCCCCTCCCACGTGTGCCCCAGCTGTTTACGAAGTCACTCATTCCTCGGCCCTTAACTGACCCCTGCCACCTAAATGGCTCTGGTGTTTTCTCGTGTGTGTGTCTGTGGTTGTTACCACTTTTTCAAACTAGGTTAAGTGCCTTGAGATGAGGGCTCTCTATAAATACGATGCGAGACCCGGTCTCTCTCTCGCGCGCGAAAGAAACTCACCGGATGATACGATGCCACGAGGCGGAAATTCTGTGTCGACAATTCATCGGAGGGTGACACAAAAAAAGAAAGAAAGCGTGCCGTGCAAAATCCGGTGAACATTTACCCAGGAAAGTCCCAGCGTGGGCTCAGGGAAATCCCATGCACGGGTGGCAGGGATTGATGGCGCAGTTGGCAGAGGTGGGACAAAGTCATTGTTATGCAAGTCCAAGTCGAGTCGCAAGTCATCAAATTTATGACTCGAGTCTGACTCGAGTCCAAGTCACTTGACTCGAGTCCACATCTCATAGGTGGGACAAAGTCATTGTTATGCAAGTCCAAGTCGAGTCGCAAGTCATCAAATTTATGACTCGAGTCTGACTCGAGTCCAAGTCACATGACTCGAGTCCACACCTCTGGCAGTTGGTAACGCGTGTGCCCTACATCTGTAGGGAGGTGGGGGGCTGGGTTTGTTTCCTGAACATTATTGTAGCGGGTAAGGCACCACTGAGCGACGTAGATTTTTTTTTCTCCTCCATAGGGACAATGGCCATTATCGCGTGGAAATGTCTAGCAGCAGCCAAATCACTGTGAACGCGTGGTGACGTCGTTTCTAAATGTGGAGGGGAAAAAAATATCGGAGGACCCGGACCAAAAAATCCACGCGACCACGTGGAGAGAGAGAGGGGGAGAGAGACGCAAACTCCAAATATACTGCAGGCGTCAGGGTCGGGATCGAACCCACGACCTCCTGCATACCAGGCGAGGTTGTTAACATCTCTTCCCGACTGTGGCATCTCTGTCGAGTTTGTGCGCCCTCTCCTCCTGTTTTCAGGGCTGGATTAGGATTGTGTAGGCCCCTTAGCCTACAGGTACCGTGAATGCCGCCACCCCAGTAATATTTTCAAAAGGAAAACAAAGTTAAAGAATTTTTTTTTTTTTTACAAGGCTAACAACAAATGAAACTCAGCATTCACAAATGAAATCACTTTTCACTTCATCTGTGGAGGCCCCTTCAGTAGGCGGGGGCCCTCTGAGCTTCAGTCCCTAAAGCCCCCACGCCTCGATCCGGCCCTGGGTCTTGTGCGTCGACGTTTCTCTCCGGGTTGTCCGATTTCCTCTCCCATATAGCTAAAAAAAAACCCCTAAAAGAATCACTCCACCCCCACCCCACCCCCTCGTATATTCGGGGTAGGTTGATGTGGCGCAGTTGGTAACACGTGTGCCCAATAGCTACGGGGGGGGGGTTCCTGGGTTTAATTCCTACAAACTAAACAACATTTTTTACTTTATTTTACCAGGTAAGGCAGCATGTAGCTCCGTTTCTTGCAGAAGGCGACCTGATAATATAATAAGTAAATAAACGACACCGCGAATTTACTCAATTGGGATTTAACCGAGCGCAAGATTATTGAGACTCCGCGAGGCTTTCCTTTGGCAAACACGTGGATTATTAAATAATGAATGTAACATGACAGTACCGTCATCGTGGTAATTATTGTTATTGTATTATTAGACCGCGAGATGTGGAAAACCTCGCCCCATCGCCGGGGGGAATCACGCGAAGTGTGGCGGCTGGGACAACGTCACTGTGCCCGGGAAACGGCTTCACACGTGGAGGGCTCGCGACAATAGGGACACCACCCACACCACCACAACCACCACAGCCACAACCACCACAACCACAACCAGCACAGCCATCGACACTACCGCACCCACCAAAGCCACTACCACCACAACCACCACAGCCATCAACACTACCGCAACCACCACAACCACCACAACCACCACAACCACCCCAACCACAACCACAACCACCCCAACCACCCCAACCGCCACAACCACCTCAACCACAACCACCACAACCACCACAGCCATCAACAATACCGCAATCACCACCACCACCGCCACTACCACCAGAGCCACAATCACCACCACCGCCATCACTACCACTACCACCATAGCCACAATCACCACCACCAACACCACCACCACCAACACGACCACCACGATCACCACCAACACTACTACCACCACTACCACCAAAATTACCACCACAATCACTCCCACCCCCATCACTACCACCAAAATCACCATGAGATTCACTACCACCACCACCACCACAATCACTACCACCACAGCCATCAACACTACCGCAATCACCACCACCGCCACTACCACCAGAGCCACAATCACCACCACCAACACGACCACCACCATCACCACCGCTCTACCCCACCACCACCACCGCCGCTCCACCCCCACCACCACCACCGCCACCACCACCACCACCACCGCCACCACCACCACCACCACCACCTCCACCACCACCACCACCACCACCACCACCACCACCACCACCTCCACCACCACCACCACCACTGCCGCTCCACCCCCACCACCACCACCACCACCGCAACCACCACCACCGCTGCACAACACCACCACCACCACCGCCACCACCACCGACACCACCGCCACCACCACCGCCACCACCGCCACCACCATTCCACCCCACCACCACCACTACCGCTCCACCCCACCACCGCCACCAGCACCACCACCGCCACCACCACCACCACCGCCACCACCACCACCACCACCATTCCACCCCACCACCACCACCGCCACCACCACCACCACCACCATTTCACCCCACCACCACCGCCACCACTACCGCTCCACCCCACCACCGCCACCAGCACCACCACCATTCCACCCCACCACCACCACCACCACCGCCACCACCACCACCACCATTTCACCCCACCACCACCGCCACCACTACCGCTCCACCCCACCACCGCCACCAGCACCACCACCACCGCCACCACCGCCACCACCACAACCATTCCACCCCACCACCGCCACCACCACCACCACCACCATTCCACCCCACCACCACCACCACCTCCGGCGGGGTTACAGCGACTGATAATTAATCGGCGCAGCTCTGGGGGGTCCTCTGTGCCTGCTGCGTAGGCGAGCTCGTTAGTGGTGGGGGTAGGGTGGGTGGGGGGGGGGGCTAGGGAGGGTGGGGGGCTGCTAGGGTGGGTGGGGGGCTAGGGAGGGGGGGGGGGCTGCTAGGGAGAGGGAGGGGGGGGTGGCTAGGGAAGGGGGGGGGTAGAGGGGCCGGGGAATCACGATTCTCTCTGTGAACGATGATAAAGGAACTCTTTGTGATAGCAATTGACATCGGTGCGTGTCCCGCGTGTGTTGTGAATTTGTGGGGAGCGGTGGTGCAGCGGTTAGCGCTACTCTGACCGCTACGAACCCGGCGGTCCCGAGTTCGATTCCCCGCTCACGGCCAACACCACCGGTGACGATTATCTGAACCGGTCCTGGGCCTCCCCCTAGGTCGACTCAGCCTCAAATGGGTAACTGGTTGCGGCGTGTAAAGATCGCCAATTGGGAGACAAAGCGGCCGGGCGTGGTGCTGGCCACCCACCCCATCGCTAACAGCACTTGCCCCTACAGTCTGTTAAGGCTATACGGGGGATCTTTGTCTCTTTTGTACTTTTGTGTGTGGTACAAATTCACAAATACGGGTGTGTTGTGTGGTTAGTACACGCCACACAGATAAACATAACCGATAAATAAAACAATTCAGTTCGTGTTTTTGTTGTTACTGTTTTCTATTTGATGACATAAATGTTAATATTATATTTCTTTGTTTAAAAATTACATTTAAGATGCTTCGTACAGAGCGCACACCACCTGTGTGCCAACACACGTCCCAGCACAAGCCGACAGCACACACAACACATCACACACACATACACCACACACACAACACACACACACAACACACACACACAACACACCACACACACATACACCACACACACAACACACACACATCATACCACACACACACACAACACACCACACACACACACACCATACACACATCACACACACATCACACACACACCACACACACACACCATACACACATCACACACACATCATACACACACACATCATACCACACACACACACATCACACACACATCATACCACACACACACAACACCCCACACGCGCATACACCACACACACCACACACACACACCACACACACCATACACACATCACACACACATCACACACACACACATTATACCACACACACACACATAATACCACACATATCACACACATCATACCACACACACATACACCACACACCACACACACACACCATACACACATCACACACACATCACACACACACACATTATACCACACACACACACATAATACCACACATATCACACACATCATACCACACACACATACACCACACACCACACACACACACCATACACACATCACACACACATTATATAACACACACATACATAATACCACACACATCACACACATCATACCACACACACATATAACACACACACATTATACCACACACACACATAATACCACACACATCACACACATCACACACACACATCACACACACACACATATAACACACACACCATACACACAGCACATCACACATATCATACCACACACACACACATAACACACACCAAACACACAGCACATCACACACACATACACCACACACACAACACATCACACACATTATACCACACACATCACACACATCATACCACACACACACGTATAACACACACACACAACACACACACAACACACTCACACACCATACACCACACGCACACACCATACCACACACCACACGCACACAACGCGTGTCTAAGACACAGAGAGAGATTCTCTCTGCCGAACGCTTCAGAGCGCAGCCGCTCCAATTCCCTCCGCGTCACCTGTATCGACAATCCGCTCCTCGATTTACGGTCAACCTGCGGTGGCTGGGCTGGGCTGGGATGGGCTGGGTTGGGCTGGGATGGGCTGGGCTGGGATGGGATGGGCTGGGATGGGCTAGGTTGGGCTGGGATGGGCTGGCCTGGGCTGGGATGGGCTAGGTTGGGCTGGGATGGGCTGGGATGGGATGGGCTGGGATGGGCTGGGATGGGTTGGGCTGGGATGGGCTGGGTTGGGCTGGGCTGGGATGGGCTGGGATGGGCTGGGCTGGGCTGGGCTGGGATGGGCTGGGCTGGGCTGCAAACATTTGTTCGTCTCCCCCCTTCCCCACAAATTGAAGAAAAACCTGGACCGGACAACGTTTACTGATCGGACCGGAGTCAAGTTTGACAAATCACTGCCCCCACCACCACCACCACAACCACCACCACCACGACCACCACCACCACCACAACCACAACCACCACCACCACCACAACCACCACCACCACAACCACCACCACCACCACCCCCCCTGCACCAAACGCAAACGCCCGACTGGCAAGCGAGCACAAGGCGGGGTTTGGGGCCGTCCATAAATGACGTCACACGATTTTGGACGATTTTTGACCCCCCCCCCCTTCCGTCACACGGCGTCACAAAAAGTCAGACCCCCCCCTGAAATATGACGTCACAAAGCTCTGCCCCCCCCCCCTCCGCCCAAAAATAAAAACATGCTTCAAATCGCTTTAAACTATTGTCATTGTAGTGCGTATTTAATGTGGCGCTGCACTCTGATGTTGTAGGAGAAAACATTTATTACAAAATATTTTAATTAAGTAGAACGTGTTGTCTATATTTATTTAAAGTTGCGCATTTTGATGTGACGTCACCTTTCTCAACCCCCCCCCCTCTCGTCACACATCGTCACAAATTTCTGACCCCCCCCCTCCCCTAAGTGCGTGACGTCATTTATGGACGGCCCCTTGGATCCCGGTTCGTGTCGTGCGCGGAGAGAAGGGAGATGGACTCCACCACGATTCTTGAAGAAGACGGGGAGCGGTGGCGCAGCGGTTAGCGCGCTGCACGACGAACCCAACGACGGGGGCCGAGGAGACCACCGATGAAATCTCTCGATTTTTTTCGACGACGGGACGCACCGAGTCACGCTGCATCGTAAAGCGCGCGCCTGTGCGAAACGAACGCACGGACGGATGTACGAATTGATGGACGGACCGACCGACCGACCGACCGACCGATCGATCAATGGACGGACCAACAGACCGACCAATCGATCGATCGACGGACGGACCAACAGACCGACCGATCAATCGATCGACGGACGGAACAACAGACCGACCGATCGATCGATCGACGGACGGACCAACAGACCGATCGATCAATCGATCGATCAATGGACGGACCAACAGACTGACCGATCGATCGACGGACGGACCAACAGACCGATCGACCGATCGATCGACGGACGGACCAACAGACCGACCGATCGATCGATCGATGGACGGACTAACAGACCGACCGATCGATCGATCGACGGACGGACCAACAGACCGACCGATCAATCGATCGACTGACGGACCAAAGCATGAACGGACCGAACGACGGAGCGACGGACGGACTACCTCGCTAAGCGAAGCGTACACCACGTGACGACGTCGACTGGAGCTGGGATCCGCACGACGGTTCATCTTCGCGCGAGGCCAAAACCAATTATGACAGCTACGAGCCGGCAGAAATAAGAGAGGGAGAGAGGGAAAATTATAAATCCTTTATATGCGTGGCATCGGTTTGATTTTATTATTCATTTCTGTTTTTCTTTGAGTAAGGGTTTCATTTTGATCACATTGGTATTTTAAATTAAATATGAAAAATGTTTTTTCCTAAAAAGTGGAACATTTTGGAAAAACAAATTTCACGAAAATAAATTGTCACGCACAACGAGTCTGTGTGCAAAAATGTCAGCTCGATTGGATCACGGGAAGTGGGTTAAAAAACGACCGAAAATTTTGCACGGTCGTAAGCGCGCAAGCAAGCAAGCAAGTGAACTTAATATAAAGAATTTTAAAAAAAGAAGGGACGGGGGGCGCGAAGATTGGGATTGTAATGGCATTGGTCGTAAAAGTGAGGAACGCATCACCGCCGTGAGAAATATGAATGTAGCCCCCTCCGACGGTTTACTCCGGCTGTAAATCGCATTCGCCGGCAAAGGTTTTTACAGCGTTCAGATCAACGGTAATTCACTTTTCGATTACAAACATTACCCATAGCGCGTATAAATCCGCACCCGCCATTAGCAACACAAAAACCGCGGTAACTGTGACGGCTGGTCGTGGTCGTCGGGAATGTTGTCGATACTCGGAACGTTGTGGCAACGTTCGGGGGGCAACGTCGGCCGAACGTTGGCGTGCTAACTTGAGAGGGCACCGAGGCCCCTGTGCTGCTGATGTTGGATGAACGACGCCTGATGGCATCAGGGTCCTCTACTGCGAGTGAGAGGTTCCCAATTTTGTTCTCGTGCTACAGAATGGAAATCAACTGACTCGTCAACAATTACTCTGTGTGTGGGTGTGTGTGTGGACTTACAATAAAAAAATATATAATAGGCGACGTTTCGGGCAATGACCCTTCTTCATAGCACGTAAACAGAGGCCGGAAGAGAGACAAAGTGGATGGTAAAACCTGGAGACTGCATTTGCTTATAAACGGGGGCCTGAAAAGGTCATAGCCTGAACGGGTGACAGCATTAAACTAGGGTGAGGGCCTGAATAGGTGACGGCCTGAACCAGGTGAGAGTCTGAACCAGGTAAGGGCCTGGACCAGGTAAGGGCCTGAACAGGTGACAGCCTGAACCAGGTGAGAGTCTCAACCAGGTGAGGGCCTGAACCAGGTGAGAGTCTGAACCAGGTGAGGGCCTGAACCAGGTGAGAGCTTGGACAGGTGAGAGTCTGAACCAGGTAAGAGTCTTCGGCTAGGGACTCACGGGAGACGCGTTTCGTGTTTAGAGAACGGCTCACGGATGTGGGTATAACAGAGCTACCTCTGAAACCCCTTCTGGTGATCTCTACTCTACACGCAGTAGAAGGATGCACGTGTCCGCCTGCCTTTGCCATATGCGATAAGTGAATGTTCCTCGCCAATGTGCAAAACCAAACTTAATGTGATGGCGTTTGGTTTTTGTGCAGTCATTGGCTTTATTTTGGTGATTTCGAAAAGTGTATTGGTTTGGCCATGTTTGTTTGTTGTAGTACAGAGTTAGACTGACGGCCTTAATCTAAGTTGTCTTGTGGTTGTTGTTGGTTGTTTGACTTGCATCCCACTGGGATTTTTGCACACAGCGTTGGTGTACGGTGATTTTTTTCTGCAATATTTAGCTGTCTTTTCTTGGATTTTCTGTTTGCACTTAGTCACATATTCACTGTTTGTTTTTTGTTTGTTGCGGTTGCACCCGATTCAAGAGCCGAATGGCTCACAGGGCTATATACCTAATACATTAACTGGAACTTGGTTTATTCACAAGTCGATGTGTCTCTATGCGAGTTTATGGGTCTCTCTGTGCGAGTCGATGGGCCTCTGTGCGAGTCAGAGTAACCACCAGCACCGGCTCAGCTAAACAGAATATAAATAGGTCTATGATTGTGTAACAACACAATAACAATGTGTGTGAGCGTGTGTGTGTGTGGGCGTGTGAGTGTGTGTGCGCGTGTGAGTGTGTGCGCGTGTGTGTGTGTGCGTGTGTGTGAGCGTGTGAGTGAGCGTGTGTGTGTGAGCGTGTGAGCGTGTGTGTGTGTGCGTGTGTGTGCGCGCGTGTGTGTTTGTGAGTGTGTGTGTGTGAGCGTGTGTGTGCGTGTGTGCGCGTGCGTGTGTGAGCGTGTGTGAGTGCGCGTGTGTGTGTGTGCGTGCGCGTGTGTGGGTGTGTGAGTGTGTGAGTGTGTGAGCGTGTGCGTGTGTGCGTGTGTGTGTGTGTGCGTGTGTGCGCGTGCGTGTGTGCGCGTGTGTGTGTGTGCGCGTGTGTATGAGTGTGTGTGTGAGCGTGTGTGTGTGAGCGTGTGTGCACGTGTGTGTGTGAGCGTGTGTGCGCGTGCGTGTGTGCGCGTGTGTGTGAGTGTGTGTGTGAGCGTGTGTGTGTGAGCGTGTGTGCGCGTGTGTGTGTGAGCGTGTGTGCGCGTGCGTGTTTGCGCGTGTGTGTGTGTGCGCGTGTGTGTGAGCGTGTGTGTGTGAGCGTGTGTGCGCGTGTGCGTGTGTGTGTGAGCATGTGTGTGCGCGTGTGTGCGTGTGTGCGCGTGTGTGTGTGAGCGTGTGTGTGAGTGCGTATGTGTGTGAGCGTGTGCGCGTGTGTGCGCGCGCGTGTGTAAGCGTGTGAGTGTTTGCGTCTGTCCAATGTGTTTCATTTTGCAACTTTATTTCAGGGATAGCGCCTCTCAATGTCATTTTCCGAGCGGGGCTCCGGCAGCAAAACTACGTGGAGGTTTTTAATGAAATCTCAGAGCCGAGCCTCTGTTGGCGATGTTTGCTGAATACGACGGCTGTCAGTACGCCAGCAACAAAGTTAAAGGCTCTGCCCCCTTTCTGCAACTGTTCGTTTCACCGACGCTTCTCGCATAATAAGGGATTCGCCACTAATAGAGCACCCCTCCCGCACGCTTCGCCCCAGGGAGTCAAGCTCTAGCGAAGATCTAGCGAATATCTTCTTGGTTCTTTCGGTAAAGTCACGTAGAAGGGAAGTAATAAAATAATAAAAATAATAAAATAATAAAAATAATAATTCTCACGACGTTTCGGCCACAACGCAAGCAGCCGTCCTCAGGTGAAGAAAAGGTCTGTCGTAAAGACAGCGTCTGATCGAAATCTAGCGAATATTTCGAGAAAATACAGCGAAGATTCATCTTCTTGGTTCTTTCGGTAAAGTCACGTAGAAGGGAAATAATAAAATAATGGCATTCACCTGATGACGGCTGCTTGCGTTGTGGCCGAAACGTCGTGAGAATTATTTTATGATATTTTATTTTTATTATTTTATTATTTCCCTTCTACGTGACTTTACCGAAAGAACCAAGAAGATGAATCCCTGCAGTCACGAAAGCTTTAAATCGAAATTTATAGCGAAGACGTAGCGTAGCATCGTACGATACAATGCCCGCAATACAAGCGTTCACAATAATCGTATTGCCTGTCCAGCATACTGGCATCTTTGGTAAGAGATGGGAGTAACTCACATTATACCACCACCACCATCACCAGGACCCGACTTGCGACTAGCCCCTTGACACTGCTCAGTGAACAGAGGCCGTGGCAAGAGATTTACCAAACTCGCCCCCCTTCCCATAGTCTCAACTGGCGCGCCAGGAGATCGAATCACCCGCTCGCTCGCTCGCTCGCTCGCTCGCCCCCAACGCCCGCTCGCCCGCACGTCCGTTCAGAAGGACACGGCCGGTGATGAGTGAAACAAAACAAAAAAAAATTATTTTCCAATTTGAAATTTGCAAAACCTAATAGGGTGACGAACGAAACGCGGCGGTTTGGCAGGGAACCAGAAGCCATCGCGACACGCGGCGGTAAAATTATCCTTACGGGAGAGAGGGGTGATAGAGGTTGTATATTTTACGAGGACCGTATTTAAAATAAATAAGTGGCAATACGAAGCAAAGCAAAAAAAAAATTCTGCATTTACACGGCGGCGATTGCTTTCATGTTTTGGCAAACTCAAAGCGCATTGCATCGGCATCTCCTCTCAACACATTCGAAGGGGACCACTCCAGTGGCAGCTGTCACGTGGCACCTGATTGGGCGTTCGTCTGCTGGTTGGGAGGGAGGGAGGAGGTCATTGCGGCTGTGTGCATCATACCAATTGAGTCATTTGCATTAACATGTCTTTTTTATTTAGGTCAAAATTTGGACGCTGACGCCCGGCAAAAACCTTGGCCTACTCTTCCACCTTCTTGGTTCTTTCGCTAAAGTCACGTAGAAGGGAAGAAATAAAAGAATAAAAATAAAACATAATAAAATAATATAATAAAATAATATGATATAATAAAATAAAATAAAAATATTATATTATATATAATATAATAATATTATTGTATTACTTCCCTTCTACGTGACTTTTCCGAAAGAACCAAGAAGACGAATCCCTGCAGTCACGAAAGCTGTAAATCGAAACCTACTCTTCCACCGAACACTCTACAATTAATGCACCCGCAGCAATAACCAGGGCGGCCTGCCTGATTCGAACCCTTGCTGCCTGTGACGAGTGGCGAAAAACGCTGACCTGGTTTAACCAGGGGGGGGGGGGGGGTGGGGAGAGCGGCCAAAATCCCGAGACTCACATCAATGCAGCCGTTGCAGCCTTTGCAACTGCATGGGGGGGATAGGGACGATGCCAACCCAAGACACGATGATGAATTCGTCACTTGTAACTTTCATCAGCAGCGGGCCGTGACCAGGCCAATGTCGGTGTGTTTGATGGACGCTCACCACCGCAATGGAAGAATATGGCAGGCGCCACATTACAGGCGACAAGCCGATGGTCGGTGGGCAGATCAAGTGCCAAGGACACGGGTCCCACATCCACTGTACCGTCACGATATAGTTCGGCAGATGTTTTTGCTTGGACTCGAGTGGACGTGTGTGTATGTTTAATTTCTTTCGCACCGTACGTTGCCAACCGTGCTAATCGGAGGTGCGGGAATGGGTTTTATCTTTTGTCTGTTTTTAAACTATTGTCTTTTATTAAACTATTGCGTTTACCAGATGAATGCCCAGTGAGCTCTTAGCTCTTTTTCAGTGTTTTACCGCTGTTATTGAGCCGATATGGCCCATGCATTCCAAATTACTCCAGCCGAGGTTACTGCGGTCATGGACTCACTCGGGCATTAAACCCGCCCAATAGGATGACTCTATCTCGAGGGGCCACTTGAAGGCATGACCTGGAACAGGGGGTCATCGAAGGCATACGACTCATCTGCCTGGCATGCATCCCTCCACCGATATTCACGCAAGCACACACACGCAGCGCACACAGGCACACGCAGCGCACACACACACGCACCGCACACACACACAGACGCAGCGCACACACACACGCACCGCACACACACACACGCAGCACACACACACAGACGCAGTGCACACACACACACCGCACACACACCGCCCACACACACACACGCACACACACACGCAGCGCACACACACACAGACGCAGCGCACACACACACCGCACACACACCGCCCACACACACTCCGCACACACACGCAGCGCGCACACACGCACGCAGCGTCCACACACACACACGCAAACCACACACACACACCGCACACACACAGCGCCCACACACGCACCGCACACACACCACACACACACGCAGTGCACACACGCACCGCACACACGCAGCGCACACCACACACAAAGCGCACACACACACACACACACCGCACACACACCACACACACACACACGCAGCGCACACACACACGCAGCGCACACACACACGCACCACACACACACACGCAGCGCACACACACACACGCACCACACACACACGCAGCGCACACACACACACACACACGCAGCGCACACACACACACACACACCGCACACACACACACACACGCAGCCCACACACACACACGCAGCGCACACACACAAACGCCCCACACACACACACGCACCACACACACACGCAGCGCACACACACACACGCAGCGCACACCACACACCGCACACACAGACACACGCAGCCCACACACACACACACACGAACCACACACACACACACACGCAGCGCACACACACACACACACGCACCACACACACACGAAGCGCACACACACACGCAGCGCGCACACACACACACACCGCACACACGCACACGCAGCGCACACACACACACACACGCACCACACACACACGAAGCGCACACACACACGCAGCGCGCACACACACACACACCGCCCACACACACGCAGCGCACACACACACGCAGCGCACACACGCACACACACGCAGCACACACACACACGCAGCGCACACACACACACGCACCACACACACACACGCAGCGCACACACACACACGCACCGCCCACACACACGCACCACACACAGACGCAGCGCACACACACACAGACGCAGCGCACACACACAGACGCAGCGCACACACACACGCAGCGCACACACACACACACCGCACACACACACACGCAGCGCACACACACACACCGCACACACACACACGCAGCGCACACACACACGCACAAACGCAGCGCACACACACGCAGCGCACACACACACACACACCGCACACACACACACGCAGCGCACACACACACACCGCACACACACACACACAGCCCACACACACACGCACAAACGCAGCGCACACACACGCAGCGCACACACACACACGCAGCACACACACACCGCACACACGCAGCGCACACACACGCACACGCAGCGCACACACACACGCACCACACAAAGACGCTGCGCACACACACACACACGCAGCGCACACACACGCAGCGCACACACGCACACACACGCAGCACACACACACACCCAGCGCACACACACACACACACGCACCGCACACACACACGCACACAGCGCACACACACACCGCCCACACACAGACGCAAGCACGTGGGGCCCAAACGTTTAGCGAGCGTGCGGGAATTAGGATTTCATCGCAGCGTGAAGCGGTGCACACGGACGCTCCGGCACTTTGCGGCGAATGTGTCGAGTAGCGGCGGTCTCCGAAGAGCCAGCGAGCGGCACCGTCACTCGGGACGAGGGCTGCTTGAAAAATTTCGATTTAAAGCTTTCGTGACTGCAGGGATTCATCTTCTTGGTTCTTTCGGTAAAGTCACGTAGAAGGGAAGGTGAGGACGGCTGCTTGGGTTGTGGCCGAAACGTCGTGAGAATTGTCTTTTATTATGTTTTATTTTTATTATTTTATTATTTCCCTTCTACGTGACTTTACCGAAAGAACCAAGCAGATATCCTCAGATAGTTGTGGATTTGAATGGGGTCCTAGATTGACACCCACCACCAGAGTGAAATAATAGCAGGCGCATCTTGCAGATGGCAAGTCGATGGTCAGTGGGCAGATCAGCTCCACGGTATGTCCTGGTGTCAAGGACATGGGCCCGCATCCGCTGGTCCGTAATTATATAGCAAGCAGCCGTCCTCAGGTGAAAACCAGGTCTGTCGAGGCGACAGACCTGAAGACGGCTGCTTGCGTTGTGGCCGAAACGTCGTGAGAACTATTTGATTATGTTTTATTTTTATTATTTTATTACTTCTCTTCTACGTGACTTTACCGAAAGAACCAAGAAGATGCTTGAAAAATGTTGACACTCCGACTGATGCTCCTGCTGCTGTTGTGGAGTGACTCACGCAGCCAGCTATGGCTGCAGAGTTTGGTGGTACATGTTGTTGACGTCGTTTATTGTGAAAATTCGGTCACAGTTCCTATGATCACTGTTACATTGCTTTTTTTATGGCTTTATTTTGGTGATTTTTGAAAAGTTTTTCGGTTTGGCCATGTTTGTTTGTTGTAGTACAGAGTTAGACTGGTGGCCTTAATCTAAGTTGTCTTGTGGTTGTTGTTGTTGTTTGACTTGCATCCCACTGGGATTTTTGCACACAGCGTTGGTGTACGGTGATTTTTCTGCAATATTTTGCTGTCTTTTCTTGGATTTTCTGTTTGCACTCAGTCACATAGTCACTTTAAGATGTTTTCTTGTTCATGTTTTTGTTTTTTGTTTGTTGCGGTTGCACCCGATTCAAGAGTCGAATGGCTCACAGGGCAAAACCTAATAAATGAAACTTGAAACTTGCTTCGGCCGATCCGTGCCGACATTGGCAACCCATGCCCACCACTCATCCTTGCAGCAGCGCATGGCTCCCTGAATTTTTGAGCAAAGCCTCCTCAGTCTCCAATGTTGGATATTGTTGACGATGGGAGTGGGCCTGTCGTTTTCTCTCTAAAGGCCGGAACATCTCCTTGTTCAGACAGGGTCCCTGGGGAGGTCTGGACTGCATACCCAATTACAGCCGTTGCAGCTTCATGAGCCGCAGTCCTGAACCTCACCCATTACCCCTCGGGATCAGAAAGAGAGGGGAACGATGCTAACCCCAGCTGCAAGCTGTGTCAAAATTCCTGCTCGCAACTATCCTCAGATAAAATTCGATTTAAAGCTTTCGTGACTGCAGGGATTCATCTTCTTGGTTCTTTCGGTAAAGTCACGTGGAAGGGAAATACTAAAATAAGAAAAATAAAACATAATAAAATAATTCTCACGACGTTTCGGCCACAACGCAAGCAGCCGTCCTCAGGTGAAGAACAGGTCTGTCGGAAAAATCGAAATTCAGATGTTCTTGCTTGGACCCGGCGTGCATCCATGACGTTGTGTGGATGCGCCGATGCCGGAACAGCGTGTTGGTAATTTCAAGTCCAAGGGCTGCACATAATTCTAGCACTCTCCTTCGATTATCACTGAGCTGATCTGGCCCATGTCCTCCGATCTCTCCAACCCAGGTGTCTGCGTCATGACCCACTCGGGCATTAAAGTCACCTAACAAGATGAATTTATCCCGAGAGGCCACTTGAGCTAGCACCTGGGACAGGAGATTATAGAAGGCGTCTCATCTCACGCACTGACTCTGCAGAACAGGGGTGAGAAAATATGAACTCCCCCTCCCCATCCTCCTCCAACCCCCTTTGGGCGTCAGGAGAAGGCAGTACAGCAACAATGTGGAGTCCACATTGTTGCTGTATGGAAATGTGTTTCCCACTTGCACGCGTTTTTTTAAAAATCCTTTATATTAAGCTCGCTTGCTTGCTTAGGACCGTGCAAATCTTTCGGTCGTTTTTTAACCCACTTCCCGTGATCCAACCGAGCTGACATTTTGCACACAGACTCGTTGTGCGTGACAATGCATTTTCGTGAAAAATTTCCAAAATTTTACACTGTTTCGGGAAAAACATTAAATATTTAATTACCAATTGTTTAATGCTGCCAGACAATCATCTGACCCATAGGTGGCGGCCATCTCAAGCCAGAGGACGAGAGGACTCTAGCCGCCACGCATATAAAGGATTTATAGTGAAAAACTTTGTTTTAACGGGTTATACTTGTTTTCTACTTCTGGGTGCTCCAATTTCAGATACAGCCTTCATATCTCGAGGAGGACTGGTGCAATAGCACCTTCATATATAGAGGACTGCAGAACTTGGGCAATGGTTGGTAGCGTCGGCTCCTCAGCCTCTGCGTGGCTGCTGCTGCCTTCCCACTCCTCGTCTGTGGTTCCTCCTCCTGGAGCCTCCGAGTCGTCCTCTCTCTATCTCTCTCTGAGTCGTCCTCTCTCTCTGAGTCGCCCTCTCTCTCTGAGTCGCCCTCTCTATCTCCTTCAGTCGTCCTCTTTCTCTGAGTCGTCCTCTCTCTCTCTCTGAGTCGTCCTCTCTCTCTCTCTGAGTCGTCCTCTCTCTCTCTCTGAGTCGTCCTCTCTCTCTCTGAGTCGTCCTCTCTCTCTCTCTGAGTCGTCCTCTCTCTCTCTGAGTCGCCCTCTCTCTCTGAGTCGCCCTCTCTATCTCCTTCAGTCGTCCTCTTTCTCTGAGTCGTCCTCTCTCTCTCTGAGTCGTCCTCTCTCTCTCTCTGAGTCGTCCTCTCTCTCTCTCTGAGTCGTCCTCTCTCTCTCTCTGAGTCGTCCTCTCTCTCTCTCTGAGTCGTCCTCTCTCTCTCTGAGTCGTCCTCTCTCTCTCTCTGAGTCGCCCTCTCTATCTCCTTCAGTCGTCCTCTTTCTCTGAGTCGTCCTCTCTCTCTCTCTGAGTCGTCCTCTCTCTCTCTGAGTCGTCCTCTCTCTCTCTCTGAGTCGTCCTCTCTCTCTCTGAGTCGTCCTCTCTCTCTGAGTCGCTCTCTCTCTCTGAGTCGTCTTCTCTCTCTCTGAGTCGTCCTCTCTCTCTCTCTGAGTCGTCCTCTCTCTCTCTGAGTCGTCCTCTCTCTCTGAGTCGTCCTCTCTCTCTGAGTCGCCCTCTCTCTCTCTGAGTCGTCCTCTTTCTCTCTGAGTCGTCCTCTTTCTCTCTGAGTCGTCCTCTCTCTCTCTCTCTGAGTCGTCCTCTCTCTCTGAGTCGTCCTCTCTCTCTGAGTCGTCCTCTCTCTGAGTCGTCCTCTCTCTCTGAGTCGTCCTCTCTCTCTGAGTCGCCCTCTCTCTGAGTCGTCCTCTCTCTCTCTGAGTCGTCCTCTCTCTCTGAGTCGTCCTCTCTCTCTCTCTGAGTCGTCCTCTCTCTGAGTCGTCCTCTCTCTGAGTCGTCCTCTCTCTCTCTGAGTCGTCCTCTCTCTCTGAGTCGTCCTCTCTCTCTGAGTCGTCCTCTCTCTCTGAGTCGTCCTCTCTCTCTGAGTCGTCCTCTCTCTGAGTCGTCCTCTCTCTCTGAGTCGTCCTCTCTCTCTCTCTGAGTCGTCCTCTCTCTGAGTCGTCCTCTCTCTGAGTCGTCCTCTCTCTCTGAGTCGTCCTCTCTCTCTGAGTCGTCCTCTCTCTCTGAGTCGTCCTCTTTCTCTCTCTGAGTCGTCCTCTCTGTCTCTGAGTCGTCCTCTCTCTCTCTCCGAGTCTCTCCACGACATAGCGAGTACGAACACTTTACGGCGGTGGCGCATTTCAAGTTGGAATGATAACTTATGATGGAAATATTATCTTACGCGCTACGATGATATCAAATTCCTCGATGCGGAGATAACCGTGATAAGGGTTATCGCTTTGACTCCAGCCCCCCCCCCCTTCCCGTCTGCCCCTCCAATCCAAGTGATGCTCGCAAGGTTACAAAAATAGACTTTGAAATCCGGAGGAGAACGGACAGTGGCATGCATCGAAATTCAGACGATCGCCCGACTGAGCCGTCATATTCGGTGAACCTGCCACAAAAAAAACACATTCCTCCTGCGGAGGGAGCTGGTAGGAACGTTGAGTTGCTCGGTCAATGGCCTGCAGGGTCAACGGCGGCGTGGTGTATTCCGCAAATATGCCCGACTGTGAGGGTGGGCACAAGCCGGCGTGAGTAGATTAAACGTTGAGTTTTATAAGGGCACCACGGGGTGACCAGCCCCTCCCCACCCAGCCCCACCCTCCCACCCAGCCCCACCCTCCCCACCCACCCAGCCCCTCCCCACCCTCCCCACCCAGCCCCTCCCCACCCTCCCCTCCCCACCCAGCTCTTCCCTGCACGACGGACGGACACAATAATCCCCTGTGGGCTGGTGTAACCAGAGGTTCCTACCAGTACAATATACAATTTCCCTCTTCGGATCAACGCAGCGATCTTATTTGCGGTTTGTTGTTGTTGTTGTCGTTGTTGTCGTTGTTGTTGTCGTTGTTGTCGTTGTTGTTGTCGTTGTTGTCGTTGTTGTCGTTGTTGTTGTTGTTGTTGTCGTTGTTGTTGTTGTTGTGCTTTGGCGCACTTCCTTTGCAACGCGCGCGGGAGGGAGAACATCCCCCGATACGTAGAGGACCTCCAGAACTCGGGGGTACATCGCTGGTGGGCGCGTGCCGGCAGCCAGGCTCCAACTCGGCCACCGGGGGAGATGCACAACGCATGAACGACAATGCCACGATATCTATTTACATATTAGAGTTATATAAAATTAACATCATTGTGATTATGAAGCTTACCCGCAAAGTCTCCTAAGCATCTTCTTGGTTCTTTCGGTAAAGTCACGTAGAAGGGAAATAATGAAATAATAAAAATAAAACATCATAAAATAATTCTCACGACGTTTCGGCCACAACGCAAGCAGCCGTCCTCAGGTGAAGAACAGGTCTGTCGGAAAGACGGCGTCTGAATGAACAGCACCAAGCTTGGCAGTGTATATTTGAATCCCTGCAGTCACGAAAGCTTTAAATCGAAATCTCCTAAGCATTTTCACTGACAATTAAGGGTTTCTGGGTTTGATCGCTGAAGTATGAATGTTTCCACACAGCTCGCTCATTGACATGCTAATCTATCTGCTCCAGCAGACCCCCCCTCTCTCTCAGCCCCCCCCCTCTCTCTCTCTCTATTTAATGCTACGACACAGAGGCATTGGGTCTCTGTGTGTCTATGTTGTGTGTCTCTCTCTGTGTGTCTATGTTGTGTGTCTCTCTCTGTGTGTGTCTCTGTGTGTGTCTCTCTCTGTGTGTCTCTACCTGATGGCGACTGCTTGTGTTGCAATCGAAACGTCGAATTATATTATTTCATTTATTTTCTTTCTACGTGACTTTACCGCAAGAACCAAAGAGTAATTCCTGCAGTCACGAAAGTTTCAAATCAAGTTTTATAAATTCGTTGTTAAACGCGCCATCACCCCACACAGCAAAACGGTACATCTTCTCGGTTCTTTCGGTAAAGTCACGTAGAAGAGAAGTAATAAAATAATAAAAATAAAACATAATAAAATGAAATAATTCTCACGACGTTTCGGCTACAACGCAAGCAGCCGTCTTCACCTGGAAGAACCAAGAAGATGAATCCCTGCAGTCACGAAAGCTTTAAATCGAAAAACAAAACGGTATAGTTTGTCACTTGAACAAAATGTGCCAATTAGTTACGACTCATCTTCATTTGAAGCTTTCGTGACTGCAGGAATCCATACTTCTTTGGTTCATTCGGTAAACTCACGTGGGTAGAAAAATAGAATAAAACAAAAAATACTATATGACGACGTTTCGATCGTCCTCAGGCGGAAAAAATAATCCAGCATCTTCTTGGTTCTTTCGGTAAAGTCACGTAGAAGGGAAATAATAAAATAATAAAAATGAAACATAATAAAATAATATAATAAAAGACTATAATAAAATAATATAAAATAAAATATTATATTATTTTATTATTTCCCTTCTACGTGACTTCACCAAAAGAACCAAGAAGATGAATCCCTGCAGTCACGAAAGCTTTAAATCGAAAAATAATCCAGCAGTTGAACTGCTAAACCAGCATCGACTAATTTTAAATGTTGTGGGTTTACTCTCCAACACACAGCCGGGGGGCTGAATTAGTAACTCATTGGCCAGGTTTTGTTTACGTGAGAAACCCTTACCGCTTGGCTGTGTACGATGGTGGTGGGTTTCACGACACATTCATACTTACACGATCTAACCCATAAAAACCTACGTTAGGAGTAATATTGGTCGCGAATGCCTACGACTACTACGCATCAAACAAAGCACTTTTGCAGCTTTGCAAATGTTTTCGATGTGGTTATTACACAAACGCTGCCAGTCACACACACACGCGACGCAATTATTCAACGGAACTGCGAGGCTGACGATGTCACATAATTGCCCTGCCATCAATTATCACAGACATTTTAAAATACGTTTTCTTACAAAGTGCCGATTTAATGCGTAACAGCTCTTCCATTTAGAACTTTAATGATCGAGTTGGTTACTTAGTATTCTCGTAAATATATTTCGGGGCCAGGAAATTTAATATTTATCTACAACGAGCGGCGATAAAATCATTATCTTCCTAACCAAATGGTACAAACACCATACTCTTTGGTTCTTTCGGTAAAGTCACGTGGGTATAAAAAATAAAATAAATTACGACGTTTCGGGCGCAACACAAGCGTCCGTCATCAGGTGGGAAAGCGTGGCCTGCTGCTGATGCAGACTGTTTTAAAGGTTTGAAATGGGTGTAGCCCAAGGGTTATAAAGGAGTGGCTGGGTCTAGTGATGTTAATGTGAGAAATTAGCATGTAACTGGGCACGGAAGTGGCTATGTCAATGTGAGAGATTAGCATGATGTTAATGTGAGAGATTAGCATGTAACTGGGCACGGAAGTGGCTATGTCAATGTGAGAGATTAGCATGATGTTAACGTGAGGAATTAGCATGTAACTGGGCACAGAAGTGGCTATGTTAATGTGAGAGATTAGCATGATGTTAATGTGAGAAATTAGCATGTAACTGGGCACGGCAGTAGCTATGTTAATGTGAGAGATTAGCATGATGTTAATGTGAGGAATTAGCATGTAACTGGGCACGGAAGTGGCTATGTTAATGTGAGAGATTAGCATGATGTTAATGTGAGAAATTAACATGTAACTGGGCACGGAAGTGGATATGTTAATGTGAGAGATTAGCATGATGTTAATGTGAGAAATTAGCATGTAACTGGGCACGGAAGTGGCTATGTCAATGTGAGAGATTAGCATGATGTTAATGTGAGGAATTAGCATGTAACTGGGCACGGAAGTGGCTATGTTAATGTGAGAGATTAGCATGATGTTAATGTGAGAAATTAACATGTAACTGGGCACGGAAGTGGCTATGTTAATGTGAGAGATTAGCATGATGTTAATGTGAGAAATTAACATGTAACTGGGCACGGAAGTGGATATGTTAATGTGAGAGATTAGCATGATGTTAATGTGAGAAATTAGCATGTAACTGGGCACGGAAGTGGCTATGTCAATGTGAGAGATTAGCATGATGTTAATGTGAGGAATTAGCATGTAACTGGGCACGGAAGTGGCTATGTTAATGTGAGAGATTAGCATGATGTTAATGTGAGAAATTAACATGTAACTGGGCACGGAAGTGGCTATGTTAATGTGGGAGATTAGCATGATGTTAATGTGAGAGATTAGCATGATGTTAATGTGAGAGATTAGCATGTAACTGGGCACGGCAGTAGCTATGTTAATGTGGGAGATTAGCATGATGTTAATGTGAGAAATTAACATGTAACTGGGCACGGAAGTGGCTATGTCAATGTGAGAGATTAGCATGATGTTGATGTGAGAAATTAGCATGTAACTGGGCACAGAAGTGGCTATGTTAATGTGAGAAATTAGCATGATGTTAATGTGAGAAATTAGCATGTAACTGGGCACGGAAGTGGCTATGTCAATGTGAGAGATTAGCATGATGTTAATGTGAGAGATTAGCATGTAACTGGGCACGGCAGTAGCTATGTTAATGTGGGAGATTAGCATGATGTTCATGTGAGAAATTAGCATGTAACTGGGCACAGAAGTGGCTATGTTAATGTGGGAGATTAGCATGATGTTCATGTGAGAAATTTGCATGTAACTGGGCACGGAAGTGGCTATGTTAATGTGAGAGATTAGCATGATGTTAATGTGAGAGATTAGCATGTAACTGGGCACGGGAGTGGCTATGATAATGTGAGAGATTAGCATGATGTTAAAGAGAGAAATTAGCATGTAACTGGGCACGGAAGTGGCTATGTTAATGTGAGAAATTAGCATGATGTTAATGTGAGAGATTAGCATGTAACTGGGCACGGAAGTGGCTATGTTAATGTGAGAGATTAGCATGATGTTAATGTGAGAGATTAGCATGTAACTGGGCACAGAAGTGGCTATGTTAATGTAAGAGATTAGCATGATGTTAATGTGAGAAATTAGCATGTAACTGGGCACAGAAGTGGCTATGTCAATGTGAGAGATTAGCATGATGTTAATGTGAGAAATTAGCATGTAACTGGGCACGGAAGTGGATATGTTAATGTGAGAGATTAGCATGATGTTAATGTGAGAAATTAACATGTAACTGGGCACGGAAGTGGATATGTTAATGTGAGAGATTAGCATTATGTTAAGGTGAAGAATTAGCATGTAACTGGGCACGGAAGTGGCTATGTTAATGTGAGAGATTAGCATGATGTTAATGTGAGAGATTAGCATGATGTTAATGTGAGAAATTAGCATGTAACTGGGTATGGCAGTAGCTATGTTAATGTGAGAGATTAGCATGATGTTAATGTGAGGAATTAGCATGTAACTGGGCACGGAAGTGGCTATGTCAATGTGAGAGATTAGCATGATGTTAAAGTCAGAAATTGGCATGTAACTGGGCACGGAAGTGGCTATGTTAATGTGATACGGGGGGGGGGGGGGGCAAATAACTCGCAACATTGGCCACCAGGGGGGGTGGGGGTTGTGTGGGGGGCAAGGCACTCCCTGCCTGCCCACACTACGCTCGTTACGCGACTGGGGGTGCCCGCTCACTCACGACCGACCGACCGACAGATCCTGCTCGGATCAATTCCACGAGAGCGCAAAAGATGGGGCCCAAAATCAACCCCTCCCCCTAACCCCCCCCCAGACCCCCCCCCCCCTCGCCCCCCCCCCACCATCCACCCCCCCACCCCCCCCACTACGCAGACGACGCGTAATGCGGCTGTCTTCCTCCGGGCGTGGAGTGCTTGATGGATTATCGTGTTTAGACGCTTCATAAATTCGACCGGCTCCGTGTTGCGTCGCCATCGATTAGGAGGAGGAGGTGGTGGTGGTGGTGGCGGTGGTGGTGGTGGCGGTGGTGGTGGTAGCGGTGGTGGTGGCGGTGGTGGCGGTGGTGGTGGTGGCGGTGGTGGTGGTGGTGGCGGTGGTGGTGGCGGTGGTGGCGGTGGTGGTGGTGGCGGTGGTGGTGGTGGTGGCGGTGGTGGTGGTGGTGGTGGCGGTGGTGGTGGTGGCGGTGGTGGTGGTAGCGGTGGTGGTGGCGGTGGTGGCGGTGGTGGTGGTGGCGGTGGTGGTGGTGGTGGTGGTGGCGGTGGTGGTGGTGGCGGTGGTGGTGGTGGCGGTGGTGGTGGCGGTGGTGGCGGTGGTGGTGGTGGCGGTGGTGGTGGTGGTGGCGGTGGTGGTGGCGGTGGTGGTGGTGGTGGTGGGGGTGGTGGCGATGGTGGTGGTGGGGGTGGTGGTGGTGGAAGGGGTGGCGGTGATGGTGGTGGTGGTGGCGGTGGCGGTGGTGGCGGTGGCGGTGGTGGCGGTGGCTGCGGTGGCGGCGGTGATGGTGGTGGTGGTGGTGGCGGTGGCGGTGCCGGTGGTGGTTTTGTTTTTGGCTCCGGAGATGTTGTTCTCTTCCTCGAGGGCACGGCGGGCTGCTTCACTGCTCCCGCCGCCACCACAACCACCACCACCAAAGACAAAGCTCCCCCGTGTAGCCTGTAAGACTGTGGGGGCAAGTGCTTTTAGCGAGTAGCACCCATGAAGGCCGGCGCGGCGCAAGAGGCGGTGGGGTGACCAGCACCACGCCCGGCCGCCTTTGTCTCCCCCAGTGGCGATGTTTACTCCTCACAGCAGCCCTTTTGCCCACTGCAGCAATTTTTTATTGCTGTGGTTGTCCCACCTGATGAAGGACGCTTGTGTTGCGCCCGAAACGTCGTGATTTAATTTATTTCATTTTATACCTACGTGACTTTACCGAAAGAACCAAAGAGTATGTCACATGTTTGTTTGTGTGCGCGTGTGTTTTGGTCCTCTCACAGATATAGTTGGGATTCTGCCATCCCAGTGGTGATTCGGAGATGTTCTCTCCCCCACCCGGTATACAGGAGGTCGTGGGTTCGATCCTGACCCTGACACCTGCTGGATAATGTTTTCATGTCTCCCTCCCCCATGGTCGCGTGGATTTTTATCCGTGCCCTCTGCCTTTTCTCTCCCACATTGAGAATGATCATCACGGGATAGGAATATTTAGCTGCAAAACATGTCCACACTATGGGCCACTTCATTGAACTATCATTTGTGGCCAAATCGCTTCTGAAAAAGAGCTATAAAGCAGCTCATTGGGGCCTTAATTGGTAAAATAAAAAAATAAATAGTTGAGTAATAGACCAGCTGGGCAGCAGGGCGCTGGCATGCAGTGGTAGCCACTCGTGCATCACAGCAGAAAGTTCCTGGGTCTCTGTGTGAGTCTGTGGGTGTCTGTGTGAGTCTATGGGTCTCTGTGTGAGTCTATGGGTCTCTGTGTGAGTCTATGGGTCTCTGTGTGAGTCTATGGGCCTCTGTGTGAGTCTATGGGTCTCTATGTGAGTCTATGGGTCTCTGTGTGAGTCTATGAGTTTTTGTGTCAGTCTATGGGTCTCTGTGTTTGTCTATGGGTCTCTATGTGAGTCTATGGGTCTCTGTGTGAGTCTATGGGTCTCTGTGTGAGTCTATGGGTCTCTGTGTGAGTCTACGGGTCACTGTGTGAGTCTATGGGTCTCTGTGTCAGTCGATGGGTCTCTGTGTGAGTCTACGGGTCTCTGTGTGAGTCTACGGTTCTCTGTGTGAGTATATGGGTGTCTGTGTGAGTCTATGGGTCTCTGTGTGAGTCTATGGGTCTTTGTGTGAGTATATGGGTCTTTGTGCGAGTCTATGGGTCTCTGTGCGAGTCTATGGGTCTCTGTGTCAGTCTATGGGTGTTTGTGTGAGTCTATGGGTCTCTGTGTGAGTCTATGGGTCTCTGTGTGAGTCTATGCGTCTCTGTGTGAGTCCACGGGTCTCTGTGTGAGTATACGGGTCTCTGTGTGAGTCTATGGGTCTCTGTGTGAGTCTATGTGTCTCTGTGTGAGTCTATGGGTCTCTGTGTGAATCTATGGGTCTCTGTGTGAGTCTATGGGTCTTTGTGTGAGTCTATGGGTGTCTGTGTGAGTCTATGGGTCTCTGTCTGAGTATTTGAGTCTCTGTGTCAGTATATGGGTCTCTGTGTGATCCTGTGGTTCTCTGTGTGAGTCTATGGGTCTCTGTGTGAGTCTATGGGTCTCTGTGTGAGTCTATGGGTCTCTGTGTGATTATATGGTCTCTGTGTGAATCTATGGGTCTCTGTGTGATCCTTTGGGTCTCTGTGTGTGTCTGTGCGAGACACCGGTGATCGGATTGACACCATTAACTCACTGAACCCGAGATCCCAGTTTAAACCACATGTCAGCAGCACGTTCAGTGCCTGAGACCCGGAATAGAACCCATTCCCTTAGCCAAGCCGGCTCTGCACCGTATTTGGCTTCTGAGCCGCCCGGCAACCTCGAAATGTAATTTGCAGGTATTTTGCCTGTCACTTCAGAAGTTGAAACCGTGAATTATAGTGACACGTTAACAGCACCGGGGTTTTATTTTTTTTATTTTTTTTTATTGAAGACGGCGCGTAATAAATACAAATGTTGTCTGGCAGAGGTGACGGAGCAGCTCAGAGGTCAGAGGCGTAGCTGCTGAGACCCGGATTCGAACTCAGGCTCGCAAGCAGCTACCGCTGAGACCCGCAATTTGATCCTGCAATTAATTCGGATAAATGTAGCGGCGGTGACGATTCAGTTGTCCGTTGAGCGCGCATCGCTGGCGAGTCGAGAAACACGTGCCCTCTAACCGCATGGTATAAAGGTCACGTAAGAATGAGAAGAGACGGTAACTGTAGGAGTAGTGCCTTCTTCTTGGTTCTTTCGGTAAAGTCACGTAGAAGGGAAATAATAAAAATAAAACATAATAAAATACAATTCTCACGACGTTTCGGCCACAACGCAGGCAGCCGTTCTCAGGTGAGACGCTGTCTCCCCGACAGACCTGGTCTTCACCTGAGGACGGCTGCTTGCGTTGTGGCCGAAACGTCGTTCAGAATTATTTTCTTATGTTTTATTATTATTATTATTCTATTATCTCCCTTCTACGTGACTTTACCGAAAGAACCAAGAAGATGAATCCCTGCAGTCACGAAAGCTTTAAATCGAAATTATTTACACTGGTGGATAATCACACGATGGGAAGGGCGGGGGGTGGGGGGGTTGGTGGGTGTGCAAATCCAGCGGGTGCTTCCTTCATTAGTTGCGTACGACGGCGCTAGTAACCAGATGTGCTCCATCATCATCATGATGATCATCACCTCCCTGGGATTTTTGTTCTTCCCCGCCCTCTCTTTCCTACCCCCCCCCCCGAGCGTGCGTGTAGGTTTGAAGGAGCGAGGTTGCCCGGACGACGACGGAGGCATGATAATACAGAGATGTTGTTTATTCATAATCAACGTTTTTGGGTTTAGATCGCGTAATTTATAAATGTGTCGTAACCCTCCACCACCCGACACGGCCAATCAGTAAAAAAGTGTCACGTTGACAAAAGACAAATAGTTCACTGCTTTAGCCCACCGGTGTGTTGAAGCCACAACATTTACAATTTGAGTACGACGTTTCGCTGGTAATTGCATCCAGCATCATCGGGCAAATTCGCCAGAATGGTGAGGCTCTGCTGTGTCTCCCGTTCTTATATAGAGCAGCAGCAGGAGGGTGACGTCATCATTAACTCATTAACTCTTCAGGTGCAAAGATGTTGTTTAACTCGCCCGCTGCGCGACCCGGGGAAACTCATCATGCGCGTCCGATAAACCCCAGAGGGGTACATCTTCTTGGTTCTTTCGGTAAAGTCACGTTGAAGGGAAGTAAAAAAAATAATAAAAATAAAACATAATAAAATAATTTTATAATTTTATTATGTTTTATAATAAAAATGAAACAATAAAATAATTTTATTATTTTATTAAGTTTCATTTTTATTTTTTTATTTTACTTCCCTTCTACGTGACTTTACCGAAAGAACCAAGAAGATGAATCCCTGCAGTCACGAAAGCTTTAAATCGAAACCCAGAGGGGTACTCTCGAGATGAGGGTACCGGGCACCCGGATACCAGGGGTAATTCCTCCTTCACCCCCCTCTCCCCGGTCCCCCGCCTGCAACCTCCCCCTGCCCCCGTCTGCCGGAGGGTACCCGTCAACCCTACTCGCAGGTCCTGAGAATCAGAGCAGAGGGCATGAACGAAATACAGCGATTCCAACCCCTCACCCCGCACCCCGCACCCACCCCATCCCATCCCATCCCACTCCTGGAAAAGCAGTTGCGAGTTGCAGCAACATCGTCAATACCTTAAATTTCGTGAGAATTATTTTATTATGTTTTATTTGTATCACTTTATTATTTCCATTCTACGTGACTTTACCGAAAGAAACCAAGAAGATCATCAGCACCAGCTAACATCACCACACGCCTCGCCCAAAGAGAAGCAGTTCCAGCCATCGCGTTAGGGGCGAGTTAATTCAATGTTTGACCAAATATAACGGGCTAATTTTTAAGTTGATCATTTTGTAAGGCCCGCGAATGATGTTATAAATATCCAAATGGCCCTTGGCAGAAAAAAGGTTCCCCACCGCCTGCTTTAGACCAATGGTTATTGACATGGGGTGGGTTTCACGCACACCCTGGGAGTGCGAGATGCCCTTCCTGGGGTTGGCGAGACATGGCCAGATTTTTGTTTTGACAAGGTCAATAATCGATACACAAATTAGGCACGGGCCCGTAAGTACAACTGCTTTATATTCACCATTGGAACCTCATTTGCCAGTAAAAAATATGATAATTGGTTTTTTGACCCTTTTATCTGGCAACAAAACTGACACCTTTTTTTACAAGGAGTCATCTGGTCCAACACCATGTGAGACTAGGCTCTAAGGAAAGCTGTCTCGGGTGTGGACCAATCAACTTCAAGGACAGTGCATACATTATCAGAGTTATGTTTTTTGTTTGCATTATGACTGCAGGTATTGTGGTCTATGCAAACATGACTCCTTGTAAAAAAAGGTGTCAGTTTTGTTGCCAGATAAAAGGGTAAGAAACAAATTATCATGCTTTATATTCATTTGGGTCTTTCGGTAAAGTCACGCAGATAAACAAAGAACAAAAACTACGACGTTTCGACCGCAACACAAGCGTTCGTCCTCTTCTTCCTGATGACGACCGCTTGTGTTGCGATCGAAACGTCGTAGTTTTAGTTTTTTGTTCTTTTCTTTGTACCTATCAACGTGACCTTACCGAAAGACCCAAAGAATATGAATTCCTGCAGTCACGAAAGCTTTAGGTCAAGATACAACTACTTTGTTTAATCAAACCGACGTATTTATGAACATTAAACTTTGGTTTTTTTACCATTGAGAATCAAAGGGGTGCCATGCTGCAGTTAAGGTTAAAAACCACTGCTTTAGACAATCCATCGCCTCCCTCCACTCCACCTGCACCCCGCCACGGCCTTCTGCGAGCACGTGATCCCAGCAGCCACCGATTCAGTGACGAAAGCAAACTCGGGGAGCGGTTTCGACAAGTGGCGTCTCATCGGCAAGTCCGACTTAACGCTGGCGGACTGCTACGAGCTCTAGGCAAGGGCCCTCTCTTTAAGATGTAGGTCCGAGTTCGACTCAAAATCGTGCTGATTGCAGACTGCAGTGGGCTGGGTTCATAAACTTGGTTACTGGTGACATTACCTGGGCATGTGTCATGCGCAAAGCCACTATCCCGGGTCAACAGACCCAACGTATCTCTGAGTTCGTTGGCATGTGGTTGGAACTGTTGGGGTCAAACGCTGAGCCAACGTTGGGGCCAAACGTCGAGGCAACGTTGGGGCCAAACGTCGAGCCAACGTTGGGGAAAAACGTTGAGCGAACGTTGAGTCAACGTTGGGCCCCGACGTTTCAACGTTAACTGGGGGCGGCGCCGCGTTACTGCTTACCGCGATGGTACCAACTCGGCCACGGACCCCAGGGTGAGAGGTCGCAACCGGGTACCCAATACCCGTACCCTACCCGATACCGCGGCTGTGCTCGTTTGCGACCCTGGTGCGGCCGGGTACGGGTAGGCCGTGAGTCACTGGTGAGTAAGTTTCACCTGAAGACGGAAGCTTGTGTTGCCTCCGAAACGTCGTGATTTTATTGTTTCTATTTTTTTATTAATTTTAATTTCATTTTTTACCTACGTGACTTTACCGAAAGAACTAAGAGTATGGTGAGTAACTGTTTGTCACTCATTTCGGGTAGGGTACGGGTACGGGTAGGGAACGGGTACCCGTACCCGGCCGGGTACCCGTACCCGTACCCGGCTGGGTACGAGTACGGGTACCCGTTTGCGACCCTGGTGCGGCCGGTTACGGGTACGGGTAGGCCGTGAGTCACTGGTGAGTCACCGTTTGTCACTCATTTCGGGTAGGGTACGGGTAGGGAACGGGTACCCGTACCCCGGCCGGGTACGATGACCCATTTGCGACCCTGGTGCGGCCGGGTACGGGTAAGGAATCAAAACCCGTTTGCGACCTCTGACCCAGGGTGAGAGGGACCCCTCCATTCGAGAGCGCGCGCGCGTGTTTGCGTAGGACGAGAAGGCGACCAAAGAGCACGAATTTTCGTGAAAGCAAAACGCATCGACAGCGGTGGCGTTTGAAACGAGCACAGCCGCGAAATGAATATGCAAAACAAATAAGCGGTTCAGCCGGGCTGAGGGAACAGACACAAATGTAATTAAAAGATAAGCAGCGAGATGAATAAATGCATAGATAAACGACATTGGAACAACAGGGGGAAAAAAATAAGTATACATTTCATCCGAGTGCAGGGGCGATATTGGATTCCTCTCAAAAAACACCCGACGACTCATTTTTCAAAAGCCAGTCCAATCCTCTCTTCGCTCCGCCTTCAGCTGAAACAAAGTTTCTCGGCAAAAATGTAAAAAAATATATATTTGGAGGCAATCAATATGAACAACAGACTCACTGATGCGCGCACATACACGCGCACAGTCATCATCATCATCATCGGCAACATCATTATTAACAATAACATCATTGTAAAACAACACCAACAATACCATCATCATCATCAACAACATAACTTCAAAATATCAACAGCAAGAATCATTATCGTCAAAGTCATCATTATCAACTTCAACATCGCTATCATCGCAGACACACATACACATTCACACACATATATATAACACAGACAAAGCCCCCCCCCCTCCCCGTGTAGCCTACAGAGGCTATTAGGGCAAGTGCTGTCAGTGAGCACCTATTAAGGCCCTCACGGTGCACGAGGCGGTGGTGTGGCCAGCACCACGCCCGGCCGCCTTTGTCTCCCCAATGCTGATGTTTACACGCAACATCGTGTTAAGGCTGAGTCGACCTAGGGGGTGCCCAAAACCGATTGATATATCCGCCGACAGTGTTATCGGTCGTGAGCGGGAAACGAATTCGGGTCACCGGATACGTATCTCAGTGCGCTAATCACTGCGCCACCGCTCCCCGCACATACGGTACAAAGACAAAGATCCCCCGTATAACCTTGACAGACTGTAGGGGCAAGTGCTGTTAGCGAGCACCTATGAAGGTGGGAATGGTACACGAGGGGGTGGGTGACCAGCACCACGCCCGACCGCCTTTGTCTCCCCAGTGGCGATGTTTACACACCGCACCAGGTACTCATTTCAGGCTGAGTCGACCTAGGGGAGGCCCAGAACCGGTTCAGATAATCGTCACAGGTGTTGGCCGTGAACGGGAATCGAACACACGGTGCACACACTAACAACACACGCGCGCGCACACTCATCACGCGTGCTTATTTCCCTTCAATTAACATAAATTGCCGCAAGAAAGACGCGTGAGATGTGTGAAGAGGGTGGGATTCTAACCGAAAAGAAATAATCCACTCAGTACCAGGTGTGGGGTGTGTACGGGGGGGGGGTGTAATTATTCCGATTCTCAACAAACGTGCAGCAAGGGAACCATCTTGCCATGGTGACTAGGAGATGTTAACTACCTCGCCTGGTGTACAGGAGGTCTTGAGTTCGATCCCTACCCTGACGCCTGCTGCTGTGTATTTGTAGGTTTGCGCGTGTCTCTCTCTCTCATCATCATCACGGTGGCTAGGGGATGTTAACTACCTCGCCTGGTGTACAGGAGGTCCTGAGTTCGATCCCTACCCTGACGCCTGTTGTATATTTGGAGTTTGCGCGTCTCTCTCTCTCCCCGTGGTCGCGTGGATTTTTATCCGGGTCTTCCAGTTTTTCCCCTCTCCCCCCAACATTTAGAATCCGCATCACGAGTTCACTTATTTGGGCTGCTGCTGCTGCTGCTGTAAATGTCCACACGACGACGACGAGAAGCTCACTTCGTGGTGGCTATCATTTGTAGTGGCCAGGTTTCTTCTGAATGAAAAAAATGAGCTGCGTAGCTCATTGGGCCCTTCAATGGTAAAATAAAAATAGTTTAAATGGCATCACGCGTTCAGAGTAATTTGGGCCGCGAAAAATGTCCACTTGATAAGACCTGAAGACTTGAAGACGGAAGCTTGTGTTGCCTCCGAAACGTCGTGATTTTTATTTTATTTTTATTTTACTTTTGTTAATTTTTATTACATTTTTTTACCTACGTGACTTTACCGAGAAAACGCAGTCACGAAAGCTTCAAATCTAGAATTGATAAGACACTTCGTTGAGCTATCATCTGTGATAGCCAGGTCGCTATTGAAAGAAAAATAAGTATAACCCGTAAAAACAAAGTTTTTCACTATAAATCCTTTATATGCGTGGCGGCTAGAGTCCTCTCGTCCTCTGGCTTGAGATGGCTGCCACCTATGGGTCAGATGATTGTCTGCCAGCATTAAGCAATTGGTAATTAAATATTTAAAACATTTTCCCTAAACAGTGTAAAATTTTGGAAAACAATTTTCACGAAAATTAATTGTCACGCACAACGAGTCTGTGTGGAAAATGTCAGCTCGATTGGATCACGGGAAGTGGGTTAAAAAACGACCGAAAGATTTGCACGGTCGTAAGCAAGCAAGCAAGCACGCAAGCACGCAAGCAAGCAAGCAAGTGAACTTAATATAAAGGATTTAAAAACAGCTCCATTCAGTGGGGCCTTACCTAATAAAATAAAAAAATAGTGTAGTTCATAGCTCGTGTCGTCTTGTTCCGGGGGGAGGGGATGGTGGGGAGGTTGAGTATTATCTAAGAAGCAGCCTCAAGCAGGCAACGTCTTCAGCTGTGGCTGGAAGACGGCCAAGCTGGCAACGTGTAATACAAAAAAACAAATGCGGTAACAAAATTAAATCCAGGCTTTTCAATGCACACACTTCGATTTGCACCACAAAAGTACAAAATAAATTATTTTGACCCCAGAATTAACCACATTTGATGTGCCGAAGAAAATTGGGGTGGCGTCCTTTCGATATGTTTAATTTTGTTGACGCGAGCCACCCACTTTTATTCAGCGCGTAAAATGTGATTAATTCTGGGGGTAAAAATAATTTATTTTGTGCTTTTATGGTGCAAATAAAAATAGTGTGAGCATCGATTAAACTAGTTTTTTGTTACCGAACTTTTTCACGACCCTGTGGAGATGACAATGAATGGCTCTGCCTATGTCAGTCCTTTTTCGTACAAGAAAATAAAGCATCGAGCATTGCTGCACAACAACAGTCTAAATTTCGATTTAAAGCTTTCGTGACTGCAGGGATTCATCTTCTTGGTTCTTTCGGTAAAGTCACGTAGAAGGGAAATAATAAAATAATAAAAATAAAACATAATAAAATAATTCTCACGACGTTTCGGTCTGTCTGTGTGTCTCTGTGTTGTCTCTCTCTGTGTCTATGTTGTGTCTCTCTCTCTCTGTGTCTCTGTGTTTGTCTCTCTCTGTGTCTCTCTCTGTGTCTCTGTGTGTGTCTCTCTCTGTGTTCTGTGTGTCTCTGTGTGTCTCTGTGTTCTCTCTCTGCTTGTGTGTCTGTCTGTGTGTCTCTGTATTGTCTCTCTCTGCTTGTGTGTCTGTCTGTGTGTCTCCGCGTCTGTGTTTTGTCTCTCTCTCAAAAATCTAGTTCTACCTGATAACGACTGCTTGTGTTGCAATCGAAACGTCGCATTCTATCATTTTATTTTTTTCGGCGTTACTTCACCGAAAGTAATACAATAATAAAAATAAATCATTATAAAATAATTCTCACGACGTTTCGGCCACAACGCAAGCAGCCGTCCTCAGGTGAAGAACAGGTCTGTCGATAAGACAGAGTCTGAATGACACGTGCTAGGCTTGGAGCGTCTATTTAACCTGGGAGGGAGGAGGAAGAGCGCCTTGACAAAATAATTTGCATATCAATAGGAATTTTAGCATATTTATGAGAAATGCAGATATGCGACTAGTACTACTTGTGAAATGCGTAGGAGGTTTGGCGGGGGGTTTAAAGTCATGTTTTGTCCGTGCATTATGCAGGACCAGCAGCATCAAAGGGAGGGGATAGGGGAAAGCATTAATAAAGGGAAGGAATGTTAACAGTATGTAGCTACAGCAACCAAACCACCACGTAAAGAACCAAAGTATAAACTTCATAGTATCATCAGTATACTAAAAATAATCTCCAATAAGCTGAGCAACCAACAGAAAGTAATACACCACAATTCCAGTCTACGTGATGAAAGGTTGATGGGCACGCATCACCGCTGTTATACAACTCGACGTACAATCGTACGACGATTGCCGAGTCGTGAAAATGACATTGAGAACAACAGGAGAAGTAGAACGTCTTTAATTGTCCTATTTGAGATCATTAAGTGCTGTAGCGAGTACGTCAAACGGTTAAGGGGCCGTCCATGAATGACGTCACGCGATTTTTTGACGATTTTTGACGATTTTGACCTCCCCCCCCCTCGTCACACGGCGTCACAAAAAGTCAGACCCCCCCCCCCCTCAAATATGACGTCACAAAGCTCTGCCCCCACCCCCCAAAATAAAACATGCTTCAAATCGCTTTAAACTATTGTCATTGTAGTGCGTATTTAACGTGGCGCTGTACTCTGATGTTGTCGGAGAAACATTTATTAAAAAGTCTATTTAATTAAGTAGAACGTGTTGTTTGTATTTATTTCAAGTTGCGCATTTTGATGTGACGTCACATTTCTCAAACCCCCCCTCCCCCCATCGTCACAAATGTCTGAAGACCCCACCCCCCCCTAGGTTACGTCACAAAGCTCTGCGAGTGTAATAATGAAAGTTTCTAATAATAATAAAAGTGCTTAATAATAAAAGTGTGCAAAGAGGTTGCTATCCCCTCTCGAGGTCCAACATACAAACGCGCGCGACCTTTTTTTTTTTAAATCTCCATCAAGCGGCGACTCCGACCAACGGCACGAGACGGAGGCTCCCTTCGGGAACAATCGCACAAGCGGTGCGACTCCGTCGTGTTATAGAGCGGCAGGCGGAAGTGGACATCACAGAACTACCTCTGAGATCTATTTTTCTTCTTCACCAAACCACCCCCCCCCACTACCCACACCAGCCCCACCCCCACCACTACCCAACCCCACCCCCACCACTACCCAAACCAGCCCCACCCCCACCACGACCCAAACCAGCCCCACCCCCACCACTACCCAACCCCACCCCCACCACTACCCAAACCAGCCCCACCCCCACCACGACCCAAACCAGCCCCACCCCCACCACTACCCAAACCAGCCCCACCCCCACCACTACCCAAACCAGCCCAGCCTCTTGTCCAGGGGGAAGGGGCGAGGCCTGAACAGGAAGGGGAGGGGACTAAACAGGAAGGGGAGGGGACTAAACAGGAAGGGGAGGGGACTAAACAGGAAGGGGAGGGGACTAAACAGGAAGGGTAGGGGACTAAACAGGAAGGGGAGGGTCTAAAAAGGAAAGGTGCAGAGCCTACCGAGGTTAAACTTCCCCCTATGTTTAAGGTAATAAAAGCGAAGCGTCAAATACATACAGCAGGCAGCAGCAATAGCTTTAGGGCTGTGGCCACAGGCTAACTGGTGTAATGTAAAAAAGTAATTTAAGAAACGCAAGATCACGCTATGCCCTTCTCGAATGCGCCATTGCCTTCTGGCCGCACTGGGGAACGTTAAATGTATTGTACCGTCTCGCCCGGTTGACCTCGAGGCATTTGTTCACGTGAACGGGCCGGATTTAGGAAAGGTTTCTCTACAGTGCCCGATGGGCCTTTGTAAGACCGTGGGTATCCGACTCGGCGTAAATTGTGCCAGTCGTTCAAGTTTGTTGCCAACGAACCGCTAACACCTGCGGTGTGAAACATTTGCACACCATATCTCGCAAGAACAACAACAACAACAAGAAACCCAACTTAGAAATCTGCGCACGATCGCCGAGATTGAATCTGCCCGCGCTACGGGGCAAGAGCACCCGTGCTGCCGGCGGCTCTTAATTAGATTTCATCCTCCTCTCCAAGTTTTTTTTGCAGAACTGCAGGGCATGGAGTTGAATTGTAGGGCGCATGGAGCCAAGTTATGAGACATGGTGGGGGTGGTGGGGGGTGGTGGTGGTGGGGGGGGCGATAAAAAAAGTTCAATCAGCCCGCGTATTTGTTTGCAAGTATTCACCACAAACGAGTGCGGTCAATTGCAGACGTGATGCCTTGTAGTATCAGTGTCCATTTGGTGCTTGAACATTTTACCACCTCCTGTATTATATCCATAAGGGATAAAGCCTTTTTCTTTGTAATTCTTAATAGTGGCAAAAGCGGCTTCCGTAGATAACGATACTGTATTGCTCGTACTTAAGCAATAACGCTCTCCGCAATGCACCGCCCGTGTAGTAGTACACAAATAACACAATGGTGAACAATGACCCCAACTTTAGTGCCGATTGAATCGAGCGCTCGCGTCTCGAGGAACGCGAACGCATCTTGAGCGCTAAGCGAGGACTGCCCGGATTGGCAGGATGTCAGGACGGGTGGGGGCAAGGGGGAGGGGGGAAGTAGCCCACGCAGACCTTCAGGTCACCACCGTGCCAGTGTGGCGGTAGACAGAGTGATGAAAAGACGTAATTACCGCGCTCGGCGTATGTTACCGTCAACCCGTGCATCCAGTGACAGCTCAGGGCTGTTGTTCAATTATTCATGCCCTCTCCGCTCGCTCGCTCTCTCTCTCTCCCTTCTCTTCTCCAGACGCTCTCGTTAACTTTTAGATTTTTTCGTGCTTACAGGAGAAGGATTTTACCTCCTCCTCCTGCTTCCTCTCACTGCTTTCTCGTTTTATTATTCCCCGCGAAGCCTGCGTCGGAGGCTAGCGGAGAAACGAGGTTGTGGGCACGAATCTTGCGCCCACTTTGGCTGTTGGAACGGCTACGCCTCGCTGTGTGTGTGTGTGTCCATGTGCGTACACGTGTGTGTGTGTCAGTGCGTGTGTATGTATATGGTGGCTAAAGCACAGCAAGTTGGTACAGTAGGGGGCACAGGTGGTGCATCAGCCAGCCATCTTGGTCATCTCGGTCAGTCGACCCGTGGCACCTGCTGGGTCTGCCCCTTGACCTCCTGCCAGCGGGCGTTCGACACTTCACGTGGCCTCAAGGTGCACTTGGCCTGGCACAAGCGTCGTAGTGACGTCACCGCCACTTAGTGGCGAATGTCGGTTGTTGTTGTTGTATGTATTGGGGAGCGGTAGTGTAGCGGTTAGCGCGCTGCGCTACGAACCCGGCGACCCGAGTTCAATTCCCGCTCACGGCGACAAACGCCGGTGACGATGATCTGAACCGGTCCTGGGCCTCCCCCAGATCGATTCAGCCTCAAATGAGTACCTGGTGCCGTGTGTTAAACATCGCCACTAGGAAGACAAAGACGGCCGGGCGTGGTGCTAGCCACTCACCCCTTCGTGTGCCGTGCTGGTCTTCATAGGGTGCTCGCTAACATCACTTGCGCCAACAGTCTGTTAAGGCTACACGGGGGATCTTTGTCTTTGTTTGTCGGTGTGTGTGTATGTGTGACGACGGCACGCGATGGCGTCACGGGGATCTTTAACGTCCACTGCGAGTGAAGCGGACGGCCCCGTCGTAAATATATAATACCGTGACACGCAACCGCAGTACTAACCAGGGCGGCCGCTGGAATATGAACCGTGGAACCTCTGCAACGAGCTACCGCTGGGCCACTTCACAGCGTGTCTAGATGACTCCATCCGCCTTCACTGACGAAAAATGCTTTTCCAGACTCTATACAAGTCCGGCGTTATCGAGGTTTGACCACGACGTGTCTGTAATGGGATCTGACTGCCGGTGTGAAGGCGGCACGATGGCTGAACCACCTCGTCCACGTGGTTTGGCTTGCACCTACGAAGCCATTACTCAATTCCATACGATCTCTTCTTCACATTTGGTTATCTCTTAGTCACATTTGGTTTTTCTCTTAGTCACATCTAGACACGCTGTGGGTGTCTCTTAGTCACATCTAGACACGCTGTGGGTCTCTCTTAGTCACATCTAGACACGCTGTAGGTGTCTCTTAGTCACATCTAGACACGCTGTGGGTCTCTCTTAGTCACATCTAGACATGCTGTGGGTCTCTCTTAGTCACATCTAGACACGCTGTGGGTGTCTCTTAGTCACATCTAGACACGCTGTGGGTGTCTCTTAGTCACATCTAGACACGCTGTGGGTGTCTCTTAGTCACATCTAGACACGCTGTGGGTGTCTCTTAGTCACATCTAGACACTCTGTGGGTGTCTCTTAGTCACATCTAGACACGCTGTGGGTGTCTCTTAGTCACATCTAGACACGCTGTGGGTCTCTCTTAGTCACATCTAGACACGCTGTGGGTGTCTCTTAGTCACATCTACACACGCTGTGGGTCTCTCTTAGTCACATCTAGACACGCTGTGGGTGTCTCTTAGTCACATCTAGACACTCTGTGGGTGTCTCTTAGTCACATCTAGACACTCTGTGGGTGTCTCTTAGTCACATCTACACACGCTGTGGGTGTCTCTTAGTCACATCTAGACACTCTGTGGGTGTCTCTTAGTCACATCTAGACACGCTGTGGGTGTCTCTTAGTCACATCTAGACACGCTGTGGGTGTCTCTTAGTCACATCTACACACGCTGTGGGTGTCTCTTAGTCACATCTAGACACGCTGTGGGTGTCTCTTAGTCACATCTAGACACGCTGTGGGTGTCTCTTAGTCACATCTACACACGCTGTGGGTGTCTCTTAGTCACATCTAGACACGCTGTGGGTGTCTCTTAGTCACATCTAGACACGCTGTGGGTGTCTCTTAGTCACATCTAGACACTCTGTGGGTGTCTCTTAGTCACATCTACACACGCTGTGGGTGTCTCTTAGTCACATCTAGACACTCTGTGGGTGTCTCTTAGTCACATCTACACACGCTGTGGCTGTCTCTTAGTCACATCTAGACACTCTGTGGGTGTCTCTTAGTCACATCTACACACGCTGTGGGTGTCTCTTATTCACATCTACACACGCTGTGGGTGTCTCTTAGCCACATCTGATGCTGGCTACGTATACATTCTAAATTCGCTGGGGGGGGGGGGGTGTCCGGACCCCCCCCCACATCCCCCATCCCCACCCCCCCCACCCCCCCACATCCCCCCCCCACACCCCCCCCCCACATCCCCCATCCTACACCCACATCCCCCACCCCCCCCACCCCACCCCCGCATGATACCCGGCCACGGCGCGTGTCTGCGAACCACAACCACAACAACCACAACAACCACCACCACCACAACAACCACCACCACAACCACCGCCGCCGCCGATAACGAAGGCAGAGCTGCAGCGGGCGTCCAATTAACGAGTAACAAAGCCGATGCAATTAGCGCGGGAGAGCGCGCGCCGTGCTCTCGTTGAGTTAATTGATTAATCAAAAAATAAGAACCTCCCCCCCACCCCCCAAAACCGGGGCGGGCTTTCGAGCGCTTCTAATTGCCGGTCGAGGTTGTTTGCCCGCCGTGACCCCCCGTGGCTCGGGATGTCGCTCGTCACTGTCTGTGCACCCATCGTCCTGTGGCTCCGAAAGAGCGGTTTTCATTTAAAGTTTTCAAGTTTCATTTCTTTAGGTTACTAGCTTTATACTACCCGGCTTCCGCCCTGGACTTGGATTCACCACGCCCGGCCCCTGCCTTTGTCCCAATTATCATATTTTACTGGCAAATGAGGTTCCAATAGTAAAGGTTCGTCACGTAAACAGAACGTGGAAATTCGTAAACTAGTAGAGCACCACCGGTGTGTTGAAGAGCAATCCTTGTAAATGTTGTGGATTGGCTCTCCAACACAACCGGTGTTGCTCTAATACTACCTCCCTACCCAGCCCCTCCCCACCCTCCCCTCTCCACCCAGCCCCACCTCTCCCATTTTTGGATTCACGACGGACGGACGGACACAATAATCCCCTGTGGGCTGGTGTAACCAGGAGGTTCCTACCAGTAATAAAACGATGCATCGGCCTGGAGCAGAGGTGTGGACTCGAGTCATGTGACTTGGACTCGAGTCAGACTCGAGTCATGAATTTGATGACTTGCGACTCGACTTGGACTTGCATAACAATGACTTTGTCCCACCTATGAGATGTGGACTCGAGTCATGTGACTTGGACTCGAGTCAGACTCGAGTCATGAATTTGATGACTTGCGACTCGACTTGGACTTGCATAACAATGACTTTGTCCCACCTCTGAGATGTGGACTCGAGTCATGTGACTTGGACTCGAGTCAGACTCGAGTCATGAATTTGATGACTTGCGACTCGACTTGGACTTGCATAACAATGACTTTGTCCCACCTATGAGATGTGGACTCGAGTCATGTGACTTGGACTCGAGTCAGACTCGAGTCATGAATTTGATGACTTGCGACTCGACTTGGACTTGCATAACAATGACTTTGTCCCACCTATGAGATGTGGACTCGAGTCATGTGACTTGGACTCGAGTCAGACTCGAGTCATGAATTTGATGACTTGCGACTCGACTTGGACTTGCATAACAATGACTTTGTCCCACCTATGAGATGTGGACTCGAGTCATGTGACTTGGACTCGAGTCAGACTCGAGTCATGAATTTGATGACTTGCGACTCGACTTGGACTTGCATAACAATGACTTTGTCCCACCTCTGAGATGTGGACTCGAGTCATGTGACTTGGACTCGAGTCAGACTCGAGTCATGAATTTGATGACTTGCGACTCGACTTGGACTTGCATAACAATGACTTTGTCCCACCTCTGGCCTGGAGTGTTGCATGTCAATGACGTGGGCTGGGACAAGATGGCTCACCGCTTTGCAAGTGGACAAGGCGTCTAAGTAGTGACGGATTATCCGAGTAGCAAAAGTGGCTACAAATGCTACAGGCCTCGCACTTTCAAGGGCCTTGCGCTAAATGCTTTCGAGATATCAATTTCCGTTCAGTGATTCTGCACTTGCTCTATTGCTATAGTACTATACTGCCTTCAGCTTTTATGAACGACTGGGTGTTGAAGGTTCGCGATTTGTCGTATTATCTGGCTGTATGGTAAATAAAAAAATACAATTACTTTACTGTGCCAGTTAAATATTTTTTGTGTTTTAATATTTACGTGTTTTTTTTGTTTCTAATTTAGGGCCCCTTTATAACATTTGCTACAGGCCCCGCGCGAACTGCGTCAAAGTCTGCATGGACCACGCGTACTGTGTGGCAAAACGTGCAAAACGCACGTGTGCTCCCGATCATTAACGCGTTGTCTTTGAAACTGAATTGGTCCCACACCGGAGCAACGGCCTCCTCTGTGGTCTTGTTCGTGTGAAGTGCTTAGAAGGGCAGTGCAAGAATCAAAGTATTTATTAGCTCGGGTTGAGCAAAAAATCAAACCCCAAAACGCTACATGAAACCATCAATAATTAAAATTGGCCAAGAAACATGAAAGTAATGCAAATAGAATTTGTGCTCGATTTGAATGTAAATGTTAACGGTATCTATATATAAATACTACCGTCGCATTTGCATGCTTATCCGAAGCTTAGGATTAGTTTGAATACAAAGTGCAAATTATTCCACGAGCACACACTCACTCTCACTCTCTCTCTGTCTGCGTGAAAAAGTTCGTGCTACCGGCTGAGTGGATAAAATTGTAGAGCCTTCACGTGCACACGAATTCTTTACCATGGCACACTCGATCTTAATTGCGTGGTAAATAGCGATATGCTAATGATTATAATTTATAATCTTGGGTATCACTCCTCGCACTGCTCCCAGCACAAAAAACAAACAAAGAACCCCCGTATAGCCTTTAACAGACTGTTGGGACAAGTGCTGTTAGCGAGCACCTATGAAGGCCGGAACGGTACACGAGGGGGTGGGTGGCCAGCACCACGCCCGACCGCCTATGTCTCCCTAGTGGCAATGTTTACACACCGCACCAGGTACTCATTTGAGGCTGAGTCGACCTAGGGGAGGCCCGGGACCGGTTCAGATAATCGTCACTGGTGTTGGCCGTGAGTGGGAATCGAACTCGTGTCGCCGGGTTCATAGCGCAGCGCGCTAACAGCTGCACTATCGCTCCCAGCACACACACACACGCACACACACGCACACGCGTTTTTTAATTGAAGATTTGTGTAACGGCCAACACTCTCTTATCATTTTAGATCAACGTCCAAACTCTTATTATTATTTTCACATTAAATTAACTGCAGGCAGTATATCTACCGGTAACAAAAACAAACAGGATACAGGCGCAGCCCTGCAACAGCTCGCTCACGCAACTGTTGGCGGAATGGGGGGGGGGCTCCAGCTGGTCATCTCGGAAGAAGGTGACGGGATTCATCTTCTTGGTTCTTTCGGTAAAGTCACGTAGAAGGGAAGTAATAAAATAATAAAAATAAAACATAACAAAATAATTCTCACGACGTTTCGGCCACAACTCAAGCAGCCGTCTTCAGACTCTGCCTTCTCGACAGACCTGTTTTCCACCTGAAGACGGCTGCTTGCGTTGTGGCCGAAACGTCGTGAGAATTATTTTGTTATGTTTTATTTGTATTATTTTATTACTTCCCTTCTACGTGACTTTACCGAAAGAACCAAGAAGATGAATCCCTGCAGTCACGAAAGCTTTACATCGAAAGGTGACGGGAGTTACCCACATTCATACACCACCGCACAGGCACTTTCCCGATGAACTCGCTGACTGCGGGTTTGACCCCATTTGCTTGTGCCGGGTGGACAGAGACGATTACGGAGGTCGGAGCGGGGGGTCAAGAACCATGCCCTCCCCCCCCCTCCTGCCCCCGTCCCATCAATCAATAAGGATGAATCTAAATTTGAAGCTTTCGTGATTGCAGGAATCCATACTGTTTGGTTTTTTCGGTAAAGTCACGTAGGTAGACAAAAAAAAGAAATCACGACGTTTCGATCGCAACACAAGCAATCGTCATCAAGTGGGACAGCAGTTTTTTCCTTGCTGTGGTTGTCCCACCTGATGATGATTGCTTGTGTTACGATCCAAACGTCGTGATCTATGAATTTTCTACCCACGTGACTTTACAGAAAGAACCAAAGAGTTTGGATTTCCGCGTTCACGAAAGCTTCACGTCAACAATGCTGCTGCAATTTGCAACGTGCGCAAAATGTCGGGGAACAGGAGGGCCGCGACTCAGAGGCGCGGAGCCAAGCTCAGAGTCACTTTGAAAGTCGGGTCGCAGATGTGAGTCGTTAAGCTGTGCAAAGTTTTCAAGTTTCATGTATTAGGTAAAGCCCTGTGAGCCATTTGGCTCTTGAATCGGGTGCAACCGCAACAAACAAAAAACAAAAACATGAACAAGAAAACATCTTAAAGTGACTATGTGCAAACAGAAAATCCAAGAAAAACAGCAAAATATTGCAGAAAAATCACCAAAATAAAGCCATAAAAGCAATGTAACAGTGCAGGTCATCGGAACTGTGACCGAATTTTCACAATAAACGACGTGAACAACATGTACTACCAAACTCTGCAGCCATAGCTGGCTGCATGAGTCACTCCACAACAGCAGCAGGAGCATCAGTCGGAGTGTCAACATTTTTCAATGCACCTTTAAGATCAGGCGTTCCAGGCTGTGCTGGGGGGGGGAGGAGGTGGGAGTTTGTCAGCCGTCGAGAAGCGGCGCGTGGCTGTGACCGCCCTGGATCTTGATGTCGAGATGAGGGCGCGACTCGCGCTGCAAAGGCCGCAAGTCGTCGATAGTGGAGCGAGGTGAAGGGAGGGGGTGGGGTGGCGGACAGATGTGAAGACGTGCGGTGGTAGCGAGACATTTCTACCCCCCACACAATATCGTTGATCAGAGATTTTCCGCCCCTCCCTTCCCCCCCCCCCTCCCCCCATATAAATGGATCGTCATCATAAAAATAACAAAAACATCAGGAGGATGATGACCGCTTGTGTTGCGATCGCACCGTCGTAGTTGTTTTTGTTATTTTTCTTTGAACCCATCGACGAAAAGAATACGAATACGAATTTGCCGATATGGTCATGGAGCATATCAGCCAGCATTGCGTGACGGCTTTCGTCTCAGTCATCCAACAAAGAGGCTCGGCCGCATCGCGCGCGCGTTCAGTGAGGCCGTCTGGAACGCTCTTCCGTTCCGATATTAGCAAGCCACTGGAGCTGTGCACCTTGAAATCATCATCATCATCCAGATCAGGGGTGGGGAACCTTTTTCTATTTTTAGGTTTTTTCGGTAAAGTCCCGTAGGTAAAAATTAAAATAAATAAAAGTAAAATAAAAATAAAATAAAAATCACGACGTTTCGGAGGCAACACAAGCTTCCGTCTTCAGGTGGAACCTTCACAGCACGATAGCTCTCACTTGATACAGCTATCGTGCTGTGACGGTTCCACCTGAAGACGGAAGCTTGTGTTGCCTCCGAAACGTCGTGATTTTTATTTTACTTTTATTAATTTAAATTATAAAAATTTACCTACGTGACTTTACCAAAACAACCTAAGAATATGAATCCTTGCAGTCACGAAAGCTTCAAATTTAGAACCTTTTTTCTGCCAAGGGCCATTTGGATATTTATTACATCATTCGCGGGCCATACAAAATTATCAAATGAAAAATTCGCCCGTTATGTTTGGTCAAACATTTAATTAACTCGCCCCTAATGCGATGGCTGGAACTGCTTCTCTTTGGTGAGGCATGTGATGTTAGCTGGTGCTGATGATGTTGCTACTCGCAACTGCTTTTCCAGGTTTGCTCCTAGATTTGTTGAATTTCGAGTCCCGCCTGCGATTGCCTTGGCAGGGCCCACACCAAATAATTTCGCGGGCCTTACACGGCCCGCGGGCCGGACGTTCCCCACCCCTGATCTAGATTGATAAACTCATTTCTTTAATACTCTTAGTTCTTTCGGTAAAGTCACATAGGTAAAAAATGACATTAAAATTAATAAGAATAAAACAATAAAAAATAAAAGACCCCGACGTTTCGGAGGGAACATAAGTCTCCGTCATCAGGTGGGACCGTCACAGCCAGGGACATTGAGTTTTAAGGTCAATTTCTTAAAAAAAAAACTGCATTTTGCGTGTGTGTGTTCGTTTGCTGTCATTTCTCCGTAACCTCCGATTTGCACTGTTGGCTACGTACGGTGCGTAAGAAGTTCTACATACACACACGCAGACTACAGGCAGCCCGCGTGCAGCAGCAGTTGCATAAATCGTAGCCACCACCACCACCACTGCCTTCGCTCGGCTAAGTGATGCTCAGTTCTCAGTGACATACCGTGTCAACCCATACGGTTTGACCCGTATTCTTGTACAGGGACATCGAGTCTTGAGGTCAATTTACAGCCGTTTCAATACGGGCAAGACACAAACCAAGTCAAACATTTTTTGTTGAGCAACTTATATTTAGTCTTGGTTTGTGTTTCTCTCCTGTGATGGGACTTTGTCGGATGAACGTTGAGATTTATAGGGGCACGGGGTGACCTCTAAGGTCTGAATTGGTCTGTGATAAGGTAGGGCACTGATAAGGGGTTGACAGGTTTGTATTGGTGAGTGTGTTAGTGGTGAGTGTACTCGTGGTGAGTGTGCTAGTGGTTATTGTCGATGTATTTGTGTTTCTCCCTTGTGATGGGACGGCCCCTTACTCACCTTTGCAAGTGATACGTTCCATCCTGAGGCCTCGTCCGAGTGAAATGTATTAGTAATTAATACCAGAGTACTGAACACCCATTAACGAAGTTGGTCAAACATTCGGCTCTACCGCGTGCTGTCAAGTTGGGTCGTTGCCCGGAAAATCGTCTATTAAAGAATTTTAATTTTATTTTCAATGCCAGCCGCAGTGTTATTGACGAACGTGTTGAATTTTGATTTGAAGCTTTCGTGACTGCAGGGATTCATATTCTTGGTTCTTTCGGTAAAGTCACGTAGAAGGGAAAAATAAAAAAAATATAAAACAATACAATTCTCGCGACGTTTCGACTGCAACACGAGCAATCATCATCAGGTGTGAAAAACACAGCAAGAAAATTGGTGTTTTTTTTTCATAACGTCAGCACCACCGACAGCGATTTTGGCAGTTGGTCAGATGGACGAATCCATCTATGTCCGTGGTGCTAAAGTTATGAGAAAAAAACTCCACTTTTTTCAAATTTTCTTGCCGTGTTTTTCACACCTGATGACGAGTGCTTGTGTTGCAGTCGAAACGTCGTGAGAATTTTATTGTTTTATATTTGTATTATTTTTTCCCTTCTACGTGACTTTACCAAAAGAACGAAGAATACGAACGTGTTGAATTTTTTTTTATTTACCCCTTCAATGTAGGACTGCAGAACTCGGACAATTGTTAGCGGCGCTACTGCCTGCCTGCCTGCCTTTCCCGCTTACTCACAGTTTCCCGTACCTCCGGAATTGGAAGCAATTAATATATTTTAAGTGAACGGTGGGACAAAATCAAACATAACAATTCAAATTCCTTATTGTTATGATGGTAATCATACAAGTTCCCGTCAGATGCACAAACGAAATTCTGCTATGCGCCTCCCCCCACCCCATTCAGTGTCAAAGAGCGCCGGGCGTGATGCTGCTCATTCGGGTTGAACGATTCATCGATTTCAAATCGAAATCGCAGTTTGAAATAATGCGATTATGAAATCGCAAAGGCTGCGATTTTAAAAGTCCTATTACTTTATTGTTGGAATTGTTTTATTGTTTATTATTATAACTTTATTTAACTTAACAATTTTTCTATGTTTGATTGTTCTATTAAAATTTTTAAAAATAAATAAATGTTGGAAGCAATTCATATCTCTTAAATCTCATCCTTGCATTAGAATATATAGACAGTTCATGTTTAATGGTATCACGTGGTAACGCTCCATCACATGTTTTAAATCTATTAAACAGTGAATTTTGAACTGAAGCTTGACTTTAAACATTCTAATCGCAAATCAAATCGCAATATCTGTCAGAAAAATCGCAATTAGATATTTTCCACAAATCGTTCAGCGCTAATGCTCATGGCAGGGGTCAGGGAACCATCGGCTGGTGTCTCCTTGATGGCCATGCAGTGCGGCTCTTGACATTGGAAAGAAAATGTCTCCTTCTTGTGATTTTGGTCGCCGATCCCTGACCATGGGAGTCCAGTTCACCATGGGAGTCCAGTTCACCATGGAAGTCCAGTTCACCATGGCAGTAAACTACCTCGCCTGGTATACAGGAGGTCGTGGGTTCGATCTCGATCCTGACGCCTGCTGCTGTATATTTGTAGTTTGCGTCTCTCTCTCTCTCCATCATCATCACGGTGGCTAGGAGATGTTAACTACCTCGCCTGGTATACAGGAGGTCGTGGGTTCGATCTCGATCCTGACGCCTGCTGCTGTATATTTGTAGTTTGCGTCTCTCTCTCTCTCTCCATCATCATCACGGTGGCTAGGAGATGTTAACTACCTCGCCTGGTATACAGGAGGTCGTGGGTTCGATCTCGATCCTGACGCCTGCTGCTGTATATTTGTAGTTTGCGTCTCT
>NW_027615125.1:42500-82959 GCF_965212315.1 Lampetra planeri | reverse complement strand
CTGCTGCTGGTAGCCGCGACCCGACGTCGAACTCGGGTCACCGGGTTCGCGGCGCGGCGTGCGCTAACCGCTGCGCCACCGCTCCGAGGCAGGTGACAATTGGAGGGATGAGTCGCACCATGTTGAACCCAATCCGGTTTTGTTCTTTACGAGTCAAGCTCGGGGCAGGAGCGCGTGCGTCAGAAGCGGCCATTCAACACGAATTGGCGGCGTCATGGCAACGCGAATATACAAAGGTAAAGGTGGTCCCCCCCCTCCACGCCCGTGTAGCCTCTCGCAGACAACGGGCAAGTGCTGCCAAGCGAGTTAGCACGCACGCACGCCCGGCCGAGGCTTTTGTTGTTGTTGTTGATGTTTACACATCCTATGTTGATGTTTACACACACACGCACACGCAGCCACACAACGCAACAAGGGGCCGTCCATAAATGACGTCACGCGATTTTGGAATATTTTTGCCCCCCCCCCCCTCCCCCCCCCTCGTCGCACGGCGTCACAAAAAAGTCAGACCCCCCCCCCCCCAAAATATGACGTCACAAAGCTTTGCCCCCCCCCCCCCCCCCCCCCCCAATAAAACACGTGCTTCAAATCGCTTTAAACTATTGTCATTGTAGCGCGTATTTAATGTGGCGCTGCACTCTGATGTTGTAGGAGAAAATATTTATTACAAAGTCTATTTAGTTAAGTAAAACGTGTCGTCTATTGTTATTTAAAGTTGCGCATTTTGATGTGACGTCACATTACTCACCCCCCCCCCCCCTCGTCACACATCGTCACAAATGTCTGACCCCCCCCCCTCCCCTATGTGCGTGACGTCATTTATGGACGGCCCCCAAGGAACCCGTTTCAGGCTGAGTCGACTCAAAGGGAGGCCCAACGATCGGATCACATTTTCGTCACCGATGTCGGCTGTGAGCGGGGGGGGGGGGGAGGGGGGGAATCGATCCCGGGTTTGCTGGTAGGGATGTGCATTGGGGCCGTCCATAAATGACGTCACGCACCTGGGGGGGGAAGGGGTCAAACATTTGTGACGATGTGTGACGAGGGGGGGGGGGGGGTTTGAGAAATGTGACGTCACGTAAAAATGCGAAACTTTAAATAACAATAGACGACACGTTCCACTTAACTAAATAGACTTGGTAATAAATGTTTTCTCCACTTAACTAAATAGACTTGGTAATAAATGTTTTCTCCTACAACATCAGAGTTGCAGCGCCACATTAAATACGCGCTACAATGACAATAATTTAAAGCGATTTGAAGCATGTTTTATAAAAAAAAAATTGGGGGGGGGGGGGGGCAGAGCTTTGTGACGTCATATTTGAGGGGGAGGGGGTCTGACTTTTTGTGACGCCGTGCGACTAGCGGGGGGGGGGGGGAGAGAGAGGGGGGGGGGGTCAAAAATCGTCAAAAATCGCGTGACGTCATTTATGCACGCACCCATATATATACATACGGACATACAAAGATCCCCCGTGTAGCCTTCTCACAGAGTGTCCGGGCGAGACGTTGCACATCGAACGAGTTCATTTCGTTTCGCGGGGTGAGCGCTTACGAGGCAATTGGCATTCGTGAGCGTGACCGACGTTTGCAATAGCGGCACCACGCCCGGCCGCCTTTGTCTCCCACGACGGGCTGAGATCATCGTCACACGAAGGGGTCGTCGGTGGTGGTGGCCCCGCGCGTGACCGCTCCCCAACAGCACAAGGCAAAGGTCCCCCGTGTAGCCTTTGCCGGCTGTTGGGACAAGTGCTGTTAGCGAGTTTGCACCCGCGAAGGCCCGGACAGCAGGCGAGGGGGGTGGGTGGCCAGCACCAAAGGCAACGATCCCCCGTGTAGCCTTAACAGACTGTAGGGGCAAGTGCTGTTAGCGAGCACCTATGAAGGCCGGCACGGCCACACGAGGGGGTGGGTGGAGCAGCACCACGCCCGACCGCCTTTGTCTCCCTATCGGCGATGTTTTACGCACCGCACCAGGTACTCATTTGAGGCTGAGTCGACCTAGGGGAGGCCCAGGACCGGTTCAGATAATCGTCACCGGTGTTTGCCGTGAGCAGGAATCGAACCCGGGTCGCCAGGTTCGTAGCGGAGCGCACTAACCGCTGCACCACCGCTCTCCTCACACAAAGGCAAAGAGCCCCCGTATAGCTTTAACAGGCTGTAGGGGCAAGTGCTGTTAGCGAGTAGCACCTATGAAGGCCATAGAGACACACGTGGTCACACACACACACGTGGTCACACACACAACAACAACAACAACCGCCATTCGCCACTAAGTGGCGGTGACGTCACCACGACGCTTGTGCCAGGCCATGTGCACCTTGAGGCCACGTGAAGTGTCGAACGCCCGCTGGCAGGTGGTCACAGGGCAGACCCAGCAGGTGCCACGGGTCGACTGACCGAGATGACCGAGATGACTGGCTGATGCACCACCTGTGCCCCCTACTGTACCAACTTGCTGTGCTTTAGCTACCCGGCGCTCCGCTCGTTGTTGTGAGCGTCGCTCCTCCGCCCTCCGTTGTTGTTGGAGGGCGACTGCCTCCAACTGCCCAGTAGCGTCCTTCACGAGCCTCCTCCACTGAGGCCGATCTTGGCACCGCTGGTACCAGTCATCGGCAAGTCCACTCAGCTCCACGTCCTCCTGTACCACATCACTCCATCTCTTCTCCAGCCCGTGCCGCGCCCGTTTAGCCCCCTCGATCCGGCCGAACAAAAGCTGTTTAGGCATGCGGTGGCTGGGCATGCGGGCTACATGACCCAGCCAACGCAGCCTTGCCTGCCGGAGGAGCTCACTGATGGGACTTTGCCCAGATCTTTCAAGGACTTGTGAGCTCCTCACACAATCCAGCCTGGTTAAACCCAGGATGGATCGTAGGCAGGCCAGCCTAAATGTTTCCAACCGGCGAAGATGCTCCACTAGGGGGGTCCACGTTTCGCAAGCGTAGAGAAGGGAGGGAATGACCGTGGCCGAGAAGACCTGAAGCTTCGTGCGGAGCGACAGACCAGGTAGCTTCCACACAGCGTTACGCAACCGATGAAAAGATATTGCCGCTCGACTGATTCGGAGTGAGACCTCTGCTGATAAACTGGAGCCGGTCATGAGCACACTGCCCAGGTATGGGAAACTCTCCACTCTCTCCACAACTGCCCCATCACCAATTGGGAGTTGTGGGGATGGAGTGTCCGATGGTACAAAATACCCAGGCAGGTGCTTAGTTTTGGTGGGGCTGATGGTAAGGCCCCACCTCTTAGTGGCACGCTCCAGTCTCAGCAGCAGCGTCTCCAACTCCTCTTCTGAATGAGCAGCTATAACCAAATCATCGGCATACATAACGTGGTTGACCAATAGGGAGCCATCCCTTGATCGCAACCGGGCGTCGATCAGCCTCCCATTATATCTGTACCAAATGGAAATTCCCCCGGTACAGCTATTGAAGGCTTCACGAACTACGCAGTCGAAATAGATGTTAAATAATGTGGGAGCCAGAGGACATCCCTGTCGCACCCCAAGGTGTACAGGGAAAGGCTCCGACTCCCGGCCACGTAGTTTTTACCCGGGCCCGCTCACCATCATGAAGGTCCTTAATGATCGTGAGCAGAGGGTCAGGGACTCCGAAAGCACGAGGAACAACCCAGAGCCCAGTCCTACTGATGGTATCATAGCCCTTGACCAGGTCAATAAAGCAGAGATGTAGGTCTTTTTGGAATTCCCTACACCTCTGCTGTAGCAGACGGACAGAAAATATGGCATCTGTGCAGGACCGCCCTTTCCTGAAACCGCATTGGGGCTCCGCAAGCCTCTCCTCAGCGTGCTTAGCAAGGCGATGTTGAATAATCCTTGCCAGGACCTTACCCGGCACACTGAGGAGTGAGATGCCCCTGTAGTTGTTACAGTCGGTACGGTCCCACTTCTTAAAGAGGGGGACCACCAGGGCATCCTTCCATTCCTGCGGAACCCGTCCAGTGGTCCAGACTGTTGTTATGATGTCATATAGGGCAGTCTGTGCACAAACGCCACCCTCCCTCAGGATTTCGCTTGGGAGATCATCTCTGCCCGGTGCCTTCCCTGGTCTCAGACTCCGGATCGCCCTCAGTACTTCCTCAACAGCTGGTACCTCAGCCAGCCACTCACAGGGGGTGACCTCTTCCAATATTTGAGGCACCGCAGCCTCAGCAGGGTTATCCCCACTTTGTGCCATGATGTTTTCCTGGCTGAGAGATTTTCCCTCCCCCAGGACCTCACAGAAATGCTCAGCAAATCTGCAAACCTGTTCCTGGGGGGTCGGAGATTGGATCACCGTTTTTTCCTCTAATGATGGTAATAGGTGTGGTGCTGCAGGTTACTTTTTTGATGGAGTTAAATAGTGATTTGTGATCGCGGGCCACTGAGGCAGACTCCATCTCCTCAGCAACCCGCGACCACCACCCATCCTTACAGCGCCTTACGGCTCTCCGAACCTCCGAGCGAAGGCTGCGGTAAACCTCCTCATTCTCTGACGTGGGATGCTGTAGCCGATGAGAGTGAGCCTGTCGCTTTTTCTCAATTAACCTGAACACCTCCTCTGTCAGCCAGGGTTTCTGGGGAGGTCTGGACCGCGTACCCAAAGCAGCCATTGCAGCTGCATGAGTCATAGTCTTAAACCTCGCCCATTTACCCTCGACATCAGGTGGAGTGGGGGACGATGCCAACCCCAGCTGCAAGCGATGATGAAATTCTCGCTTGCAACATTCATCAGCTAACTGAGACCAGGCCACTTTTGGTTGGAATGGGATCCTGGGTGTACACCCACCACCGGAGTGGAAGAAAGGCAGGCGCATCTTACAGATGACTAGTCGATGGTCAGAGGGCAGATCAGCTCCACGGTAGGTCCTGGTGTCAAGGACATGGGCTCGCATCCGCTGGTCCGTCACTATGTAGTCCAGAAGATGTTCTTGCTTGGACCCGGCATGCATCCATGATGTTGTGTGGATGCGCCGATGCCGGAAGAGCGTGTTGGTCATTACAAGCCCATGGGCTGCACAAAAATCTAGCAGCCTCCTACCGTTATTATTGAGCTGATCTGGCCCATGCCTTCCAATCACTCCAGACCAGGTGCCAGCATCATGACCAACTCGGGCATTGAAGTCACCCAACAAGATGACTCTGTCCCGAGTGGCCACTTTAGCCAGCACCTGTGACAGGAGGTCATAGAAAGCGTCTGACTCATCGGCTTTGCCTGCATCCCTCCACGGATGTTCGTCTTCGGTGGGGGCATAAGTAACCACGACCACCACTCCTCGCCTCTGGTTGATGGGAAGGCGAGCCCAAAGTATCCTGGGGCTTACAGCTTCCCACACCTCACCGCCACGCTCCCATGCCGCCTTCATTCTTTTGTTCAGAAGAAGAGCCACGCCCTGTTGTTTGGCAATCTCCTTCCCCAAGTGGAGGACTATCCACCCCTCATGGTGGCAGGAGCCAGAACCGGTCCACCGGACCTCCTGAATGCCACAGAGATCCAGGCGGTACCCGTCCAGCTCCCGACAGAGGAGTGGCAGCCTCTCCTCCGCAGTGAGCGTTCGAACATTCCACGTGGCCATCCGCAATGGTTTTTCGTTGTTTCTGGAGGAGCCCCGAGGGTGAAGATTCAATCTCCTGGCTCCGCCACACGTGGTCACACACACACACACGTGGTCACACACACACACACACGTGGTCACACACACACACACACGTGGTCACACACACACACACACGTGGTCACACACACGCACACACGTGGTCACACACACACACACACGTGGTCACACACACACACACACGTGGTCACACACACACTCACTGCTCACTCACCATCACCTGCGGGTCTCCGAACTCTAAAGCGGAATAAATATTTAATTGGCGCGCGCAGTGAGCGGTAATGCGAGGCAATTGCTGCCAGGGACACTGTTAGTGAGGGGCGGGGGGAGGCAGGGAGGGGGGGAGCGGGGGGTGGGTAGGGGGGTGGGTAGGGGGGGGGGAGTTAGGGGGGGTGGGTAGGGGAGGGTGGGTAAGGGGGGTAGGTGGGGGGGTAGGTGGGGGGGTAGGTGGGGGGGTGGGTAGGGGGGTGGGTAGGGGGGTAGGTGGGGGGGTAGGTGGGGGGGGTAGGTGGGGGTGGGTAGGTGGGGGGGTAGGTGGGGGGGTAGGTGGGGGGGGTGGGTAGGGGGTGGGTAGGGGGGGGTAGAGTGGGGTGTGTAGGGCGGGTAGGTAGGTGGGGGGGTGGGTAGGGGGGGTAGGTAGGTGGGGGGGGGGGGGTAGGGGGGGGTAGGTGGGGGTGGGGGGGTGGGTAGGGGGGGGTAGAGGGGGGTGTGTAGGGCGGGTAGGTAGGTGGGGGGGTGGGTAGGGGGGGTAGGTAGGTGGGGGGTGGTAGGGGAGGGTAGGTGGGGGTGTGTAGGTGGGGGGGGGTGTAGGTGGGGGGGTGGGTAGGGGGGGGGGGTAGGTGGGGGTGTGTAGGGCGGGTAGGTAGGTGGGAAGGTGGGTAGGGGGGGTGGGTAGGTGGGGGGGTGGGTAGGGGGGGTAGAGTGGGGGTGGGGAGGTGGGTAGGGGGGGGTAGAGGGGGGTGTGTAGGGCGGGTAGGTAGGTGTGGGGTGGGTAGGGGAGGGTAGGTGTGGTTGTGTAGGTGGGGGGGGGGGGGTAGGTGGGGGTGGGTAGGTGGGGGGGGTGGGTAAGGGGGGTCATTACGAACTCCAACCACCAGGATGAGGAAGCCCGCACGCTCGATCCATCGCAAGTCACCTCGCCTCGTATCACCAAAAGGTCCCCCGTATAGCCTTAACAGACGGTTGGGGCAAGTGCTTTTAGCGAACACCACCACCACGCTCACCACAGCCACAGCCACCATCACCGCCACAGCCACCACCATCACCACAGCTACCATCCACCCCCACCACAATCACAACCACCACAACCATTACCACAGCCACCACCATCACCGCACACAGTATGGCGGTAGATGCGGGTCCCTGATGGTGTCAACATGTCAACATGCTCCGGTCGCAGTGGTGCCACTGTGGTCATCCAGGTCAGAGACCTGCAGCGCGAGACGACGCAGATGCCGCGACCCACGAACACGAACAAGGCGACATCGCGGCAGCGGCGGCGGCGACGATGATGATGACGATGACGACGATGACGATGATGATGACGATGATGATGACGATGATGATGACGATGATGACGATGATGATGATGATGACGATGATGACGATGATGATGACGATGACGATGATGACGATGATGACGATGATGATGATGATGACGATGATGATGATGATGATGACGATGATGACGATGATGACGATGACGATGATGACGACGATGATGATGATGATGACGATGATGACGATGATGATGATGATGACGATGATGACGATGATGACGACGATGACGATGATGACGATAACGACGATGATGACGATGATGACGACGATGATGATGATGATGACGATGATGACGACGATGATGACGATGATGATGACGATGATGATGACGACGATGACGACGATGATGACGATGATGACGATGATGACGTTGATGATGATGATGACGATGATGATGACGATGATGATGATGACGATGACGATGATGATGATGACGATGATGATGATGACGACGATGATGACGATGATGATGACGATGATGATGATGACGATGATGACGATGATGATGACGATGATGATGACGACGATGACGACGATGATGACGATGATGATGATGACGACGATGATGATGATGATGACGATGATGATGATGATGACGATGACGACGATGATGACGATGATGATGATGACGATGACGATGATGACGATGATGACGATGATGATGACGATGATGATGATGACGATGATGATGATGATGATGACGATGATGATGATGACGATGATGATGACGATGATGATGATGACGATGATGATGATGATGATGACGATGATGATGATGACGATGATGATGACGATGACGATGATGATGATGACGATGATGATGACGATGATGATGACGATGATGACGACGATGATGATGACGATGATGATGATGACGATGATGACGATGATGATGATGACGATGATGATGATGACGATGATGACGATGATGATGACGATGATGATGATGATGATGACGATGATGATGACGATGATGATGACGATGATGATGATGATGACGACGACGACGATGATGACGACGATGATGATTCCACGACTCCGCTTGACCACCTCAACGTGTTGGCTCTGCGTCTACATCAGCAGCCGTACGAAAGAAGAATAATAAGATCACAGCCAACATCGAAGCATCTTTATCGCCATCACCACCATCATCATCATCATCGCCAACGCATGCTCCACTGATTGTTGGCCGTCAGCTGGAATTGACCTCGGGTCGCCGGGTTCGCTAACCGCGGCGCCACCGCTCCCCTTCATCCGTCACAAATCACACCAATGTGTCTCTCTCACACACGCGCGCACACACTTGTAGTAGTATTATACTGGTAGGAACCTCCTGGTTACACCAGCCCACAGGGGATTATTGTGTCCGTCCGTCCGTCGTGCATCCAAAAATGGGAGGGGTGGGGCTGGGTGGAGAGGGTGGGGAGGGGCTGGGTGGGGAGGGGTGGGGCTGGGTGGGAGGTTGCTGGTCACCCCGTGGTGCCCTTATAAAACTCAACGTTTAACCGACTCACGCCGGCTTGTGCCCGCCCTCACAGTCGGGCATATTTGCGGAATACACCACGCCGCCGTTGACCCTGCAGGCCATTGACCGAGCAACCCGACGTTCCTACCAGCTCCCTCCGCAGGAGGAATGTGTTTACTACACACAAAGATCCCCCGTGTAGCCAGTACCGGATCAAGCTCGTGCCTGGGCCTGTAGCATGATGTTATAAAGGGGCTCTAAATAAGAAAACACACACATTGTTTAACTTGCACAGTAAAGTAATTGTGTGTCTTTTCATTTGCTATACAGCCGGGTAATACGACAAATCGCTGACCTTAAACACGCAGCTGTTCATAAAAGTAGAAGGCGGTATAGTACTATAGTATTAGAGCAAGTGCAGAATCACCGGACCGCAATCGATAGCTTGAAAGCATTTAGCGCGGGGCCCTTGAAAGTGCGGGTCCCGTAGCTACTACATGTGTAGTAGCTACTACTACAAGTGTAGTAGCTACCACACGTGTAGTAGCTACTACATGTGTAGTAGCTACTACACGTGTAGTAGCTACTACACGTGTAGTAGCTACTACTACACGTGTAGTAGTAGCTACTACACGTGTAGTAGTAGCTACTACATGTGTAGCTACTACACGTGTAGTAGCTACTACTACACGTGTAGTAGCTACTACTACTACACGTGTAGTAGCTACTACACGTGTAGTAGTAGCTACTACACGTGTAGTAGTAGCTACTACATGTGTAGCTACTACACGTGTAGTAGCTACTACTACACGTGTAGTAGCTACTACTACTACACGTGTAGTAGCTACTACACGTGTAGTAGCTACTACTACACGTGTAGTAGTAGCTACTACACGTGTAGTAGCTACTACTACACAGACTAATTGGGCCAAGTGCTGTTGGCGAGCACCTGCGAATGGCCGTCGCGAGGCTTGCGCACACGCCCGGCCGCCTTTGTCTCTCTCCCCAGTGCCGCTGTTTACACACCGCACCAGGCACTTAATTTCAGGCCGAAACGACGTAGGGGAGACCCGGGGACCCTTTCAGATGTTCGCCACCGATATTGGTCGCAAACCACTGCGCCACCGCTCGCAATCCCTTCCACACAAAGACAAAGACCCCCCATGTAGCCTTCGGCACCCTGCCCCGCACGCCCCACTCACCTCTCCCACGTGCACGCGCGCGCAGCGACAGCAGGGGGCGGCAGGGTCACGCGCGCAGACGAGACCCCCCCCCCCCCCAACATCACAGGACAAACGAGACGTCTTTCTGTGTGCCTGTGTTGTGTGTGTCTCTCTCTCTGTGTGTGTGTCTCTGTGTTGTGTGTGTCTCTCTCTGTCTCTGTGTGTGTCTCTCTCTGTCTCTGTGTGTTCTCTCTCTGCAAGTGTGTCTGTCTGTGTGCCTGTGTTGTGTGTGTCTCTCTCTGTGTGTCTCTGTGTTGTGTGCCTGTCTCTCTCTGTCTCTGTGTGTTCTCTCTCTACAAGTGTGTCTGTGTTGTGTGTCTGTGTTGTGTGTCTCTCTCTCTGTGTGTCTCTGTGTTGTGTGCCTGTCTCTCTCTGTCTCTGTGTGTTCTCTCTGCTTGTGTGTCTGTGTTGTGTGTCTGTGTTGTGTGCCTGTGTGTGTATCTGTGTGAGTCTCTTTCTGTGTTGTGTGTCTGTCTGTGTGTCTGTGTTGTGTGTCTCTCTGTGTGTCTCTGTGTGTTCTCTCTCTGTGTCTGTCTGTGTGTCTGTCTGTGTGTCTGTGGTGTGTCTCTGTGTTGTCTCTCTCTGCTGTGTGTATGTATGTGTTGTGTGTCTCTGTGTGAGTCTCTCTCTGCTTGTGTGTCTGTCTGTGTGTCTGTGTTGTGTGTCTCTCTCTCTATGTGTCTCTGTGTGTTCTCGATACCGGGACGAGGGGCTTAGCGGTCACTGGAGCAGAGAGTGCGTGGAGGGGGAGTAGAGTGAGATGAGAGGGGGGAGGTAGGAGAGTGCGTGGAGGGGGAGTAGAGTGAGATGAGAGGGGAGAGGTAGGAGAGTGTGTGGAGGGGGGTAGAGTGAGATGAGAGGGGAGAGGTAGGAGATTGCGTGGAGGGGAGTAGAGTGAGATGAGAGGGGAGAGGCAGGAGAGTGCGTGGAGGGGAGTAGAGTGAGATGAGAGGGGGGAGGTAGGAGAGTGCGTGGAGGGGGGTAGAGTGAGATGAGAGGGGAGAGGTAGGAGATTGCGTGGAGGGGAGTAGAGTGAGATGAGAGGGGAGAGGCAGGAGAGTGCGTGGAGGGGGAGTAGAGTGAGATGAGAGGGGAGAGGCAGGAGAGTGCGTGGAGGGGAGTGGAGTGAGATGAGAGGGGAGAGGTAGGAGAGTGCGTGGAGGGGAGTGGAGTGAGATGAGAGGGGAGAGGTAGGAGAGTGCGTGGAGGGGAGTGGAGTGAGATGAGAGGGGAGAGGTAGGAGAGTGCGTGGAGGGGAGTGGAGTGAGATGAGAGGGGAGAGGTAGGAGAGTGCGTGGAGGGGAGTAGAGTGAGATGAGAGGGGAGAGGCAGGAGAGTGCGTGGAGGGGAGTGGAGTGAGATGAGAGGGGAGAGGTAGGAGAGTGTGTGGAGGGGGGGTAGAGTGAGATGAGAGGGGAGAGGTAGGAGATTGCGTGGAGGGGAGTAGAGTGAGATGAGAGGGGAGAGGCAGGAGAGTGCGTGGAGGGGAGTAGAGTGAGATGAGAGGGGGGAGGTAGGAGAGTGCGTGGAGGGGGGTAGAGTGAGATGAGAGGGGAGAGGTAGGAGATTGCGTGGAGGGGAGTAGAGTGAGATGAGAGGGGAGAGGCAGGAGAGTGCGTGGAGGGGGAGTAGAGTGAGATGAGAGGGGAGAGGCAGGAGAGTGCGTGGAGGGGAGTGGAGTGAGATGAGAGGGGAGAGGTAGGAGAGTGCGTGGAGGGGAGTGGAGTGAGATGAGAGGGGAGAGGTAGGAGAGTGCGTGGAGGGGAGTGGAGTGAGATGAGAGGGGAGAGGTAGGAGAGTGCGTGGAGGGGAGTGGAGTGAGATGAGAGGGGAGAGGTAGGAGAGTGCGTGGAGGGGAGTAGAGTGAGATGAGAGGGGAGAGGCAGGAGAGTGCGTGGAGGGGAGTGGAGTGAGATGAGAGGGGAGAGGTAGGAGAGTGCGTGGAGGGGAGTGGAGTGAGATGAGAGGGGAGAGGTAGGAGAGTGCGTGGAGGGGAGTGGAGTGAGATGAGAGGGGAGAGGTAGGAGAGTGCGTGGAGGGGAGTGGAGTGAGATGAGAGGGGAGAGGTAGGAGAGTGTGTGGAGGGGGGTAGAGTGAGATGAGAGGGGAGAGGCAGGAGAGTGCGAGGAGGGGAGTGGAGTGAGATGAGAGGAGAGAGGTAGGGGAGTGCGTGGAGGGGAGTAGAGTGAGATGAGAGGGGAGAGGTAGGAGAGTGCGTGGAGGGGAGTGGAGTGAGATGAGAGGGGAGAGGCAGGAGAGTGCGAGGAGGGGAGTAGAGTGAGATGAGAGGAGAGAGGTAGGGGAGTGCGTGGAGGGGAGTAGAGTGAGATGAGAGGGGAGAGGCAGGAGAGTGCGTGGAGGGGAGTAGAGTGAGATGAGAGGGGAGAGGTAGGAGAGTGCGTGGAGGGGAGTGGAGTGAGATGAGAGGGGAGAGGCAGGAGAGTGCGTGGAGGGGAGTGGAGTGAGATGAGAGGGGAGAGGCAGGAGAGTGCGTGGAGGGGGGTAGAGTGAGATGAGAGGGGAGAGGCAGGAGAGTGCGTGGAGGGGAGTGGAGTGAGATGAGAGGGGAGAGGTAGGAGAGTGCGTGGAGGGGAGTGGAGTGAGATGAGAGGGGAGAGGCAGGAGAGTGCGTGGAGGGGGGTAGAGTGAGATGAGAGGGGGAGAGGTAGGAGAGTGCGTGGAGGGGAGTGGAGTGAGATGAGAGGGGAGAGGCAGGAGAGTGCGAGGAGGGGAGTGGAGTGAGATGAGAAGAGAGAGGTAGGGGAGTGCGTGGAGGGGAGTAGAGTGAGATGAGAGGGGAGAGGTAGGAGAGTGCGTGGAGGGGAGTGGAGTGAGATGAGAGGGGAGAGGCAGGAGAGTGCGAGGAGGGGAGTAGAGTGAGATGAGAGGAGAGAGGTAGGGGAGTGCGTGGAGGGGAGTAGAGTGAGATGAGAGGGGAGAGGCAGGAGAGTGCGTGGAGGGGAGTGGAGTGAGATGAGAGGGGAGAGGCAGGAGAGTGCGTGGAGGGGAGTAGAGTGAGATGAGAGGGGGGAGGTAGGAGAGTGCGTGGAGGGGAGTAGAGTGAGATGAGAGGGGAGAGGTAGGAGAGTGTGTGGAGGGGGGTAGAGTGAGATGAGAGGGGAGAGGTAGGAGATTGCGTGGAGGGGAGTAGAGTGAGATGAGAGGGGAGAGGCAGGAGAGTGCGTGGAGGGGAGTAGAGTGAGATGAGAGGGGGGAGGTAGGAGAGTGCGTGGAGGGGGGTAGAGTGAGATGAGAGGGGAGAGGTAGGAGATTGCGTGGAGGGGAGTAGAGTGAGATGAGAGGGGAGAGGCAGGAGAGTGCGTGGAGGGGAGTAGAGTGAGATGAGAGGGGAGAGGCAGGAGAGTGCGTGGAGGGGAGTGGAGTGAGATGAGAGGGGAGAGGTAGGAGAGTGCGTGGAGGGGAGTGGAGTGAGATGAGAGGGGAGAGGTAGGAGAGTGCGTGGAGGGGAGTGGAGTGAGATGAGAGGGGAGAGGTAGGAGAGTGCGTGGAGGGGAGTGGAGTGAGATGAGAGGGGGAGAGGTAGGAGAGTGCGTGGAGGGGAGTAGAGTGAGATGAGAGGGGAGAGGCAGGAGAGTGCGTGGAGGGGAGTGGAGTGAGATGAGAGGGGAGAGGTAGGAGAGTGTGTGGAGGGGGGTAGAGTGAGATGAGAGGGGAGAGGTAGGAGATTGCGTGGAGGGGAGTAGAGTGAGATGAGAGGGGAGAGGCAGGAGAGTGCGTGGAGGGGAGTAGAGTGAGATGAGAGGGGGGAGGTAGGAGAGTGCGTGGAGGGGGGTAGAGTGAGATGAGAGGGGAGAGGTAGGAGATTGCGTGGAGGGGAGTAGAGTGAGATGAGAGGGGAGAGGCAGGAGAGTGCGTGGAGGGGAGTAGAGTGAGATGAGAGGGGAGAGGCAGGAGAGTGCGTGGAGGGGAGTGGAGTGAGATGAGAGGGGAGAGGTAGGAGAGTGCGTGGAGGGGGAGTGGAGTGAGATGAGAGGGGAGAGGTAGGAGAGTGCGTGGAGGGGAGTGGAGTGAGATGAGAGGGGAGAGGTAGGAGAGTGCGTGGAGGGGAGTGGAGTGAGATGAGAGGGGAGAGGTAGGAGAGTGCGTGGAGGGGAGTAGAGTGAGATGAGAGGGGAGAGGCAGGAGAGTGCGTGGAGGGGAGTGGAGTGAGATGAGAGGGGAGAGGTAGGAGAGTGCGTGGAGGGGAGTGGAGTGAGATGAGAGGGGAGAGGTAGGAGAGTGCGTGGAGGGGAGTGGAGTGAGATGAGAGGGGAGAGGTAGGAGAGTGCGTGGAGGGGAGTGGAGTGAGATGAGAGGGGAGAGGTAGGAGAGTGTGTGGAGGGGGGTAGAGTGAGATGAGAGGGGAGAGGCAGGAGAGTGCGAGGAGGGGAGTGGAGTGAGATGAGAGGAGAGAGGTAGGGGAGTGCGTGGAGGGGAGTAGAGTGAGATGAGAGGGGAGAGGTAGGAGAGTGCGTGGAGGGGAGTGGAGTGAGATGAGAGGGGAGAGGCAGGAGAGTGCGAGGAGGGGAGTAGAGTGAGATGAGAGGAGAGAGGTAGGGGAGTGCGTGGAGGGGAGTAGAGTGAGATGAGAGGGGAGAGGCAGGAGAGTGCGTGGAGGGGAGTAGAGTGAGATGAGAGGGGAGAGGTAGGAGAGTGCGTGGAGGGGAGTGGAGTGAGATGAGAGGGGAGAGGCAGGAGAGTGCGTGGAGGGGAGTGGAGTGAGATGAGAGGGGAGAGGCAGGAGAGTGCGTGGAGGGGGGTAGAGTGAGATGAGAGGGGAGAGGCAGGAGAGTGCGTGGAGGGGAGTGGAGTGAGATGAGAGGGGAGAGGTAGGAGAGTGCGTGGAGGGGAGTGGAGTGAGATGAGAGGGGAGAGGCAGGAGAGTGCGTGGAGGGGGGGTAGAGTGAGATGAGAGGGGAGAGGTAGGAGAGTGCGTGGAGGGGAGTGGAGTGAGATGAGAGGGGAGAGGCAGGAGAGTGCGAGGAGGGGAGTGGAGTGAGATGAGAAGAGAGAGGTAGGGGAGTGCGTGGAGGGGAGTAGAGTGAGATGAGAGGGGAGAGGTAGGAGAGTGCGTGGAGGGGAGTGGAGTGAGATGAGAGGGGAGAGGCAGGAGAGTGCGAGGAGGGGAGTAGAGTGAGATGAGAGGAGAGAGGTAGGGGAGTGCGTGGAGGGGAGTAGAGTGAGATGAGAGGGGAGAGGCAGGAGAGTGCGTGGAGGGGAGTGGAGTGAGATGAGAGGGGAGAGGCAGGAGAGTGCGTGGAGGGGAGTGGAGTGAGATGAGAGGGGAGAGGCAGGAGAGTGCGTGGAGGGGAGTAGAGTGAGATGAGAGGGGAGAGGCAGGAGAGTGCGAGGAGGGGGAGTAGAGTGAGATGAGAGGGGGAGAGGTAGGAGAGTGCGTGGAGGGGAGTGGAGTGAGATGAGAGGTGAGAGGCAGGAGAGTGCGTGGAGGGGAGTGGAGTGAGATGAGAGGGGAGAGGTAGGAGAGTGCGTGGAGGGGAGTGGAGTGAGATGAGAGGGGAGAGGTAGGAGAGTGCGTGGAGGGGAGTGGAGTGAGATGAGAGGGGAGAGGCAGGAGAGTGCGTGGAGGGGAGTGGAGTGAGATGAGAGGGGAGAGGCAGGAGAGTGCGAGGAGGGGAGTGGAGTGAGATGAGAGGGGAGAGGTAGGAGAGTGCGTGGAGGGGAGTAGAGTGAGATGAGAGGGGGGAGGTAGGAGAGTGCGTGGAGGGGAGTGGAGTGAGATGAGAGGGGAGAGGTAGGAGAGTGCGTGGAGGGGAGTGGAGTGAGATGAGAGGGGAGAGGTAGGAGAGTGTGTGGAGGGGAGTGGAGTGAGATGAGAGGGGAGAGGCAGGAGAGTGCGTGGAGGGGAGTGGAGTGAGATGAGAGGGGAGAGGCAGGAGAGTGCGAGGAGGGGAGTGGAGTGAGATGAGAGGGGAGAGGTAGGAGAGTGCGTGGAGGGGAGTAGAGTGAGATGAGAGGGGGGAGGTAGGAGAGTGCGTGGAGGGGGGTAGAGTGAGATGAGAGGGGAGAGGTAGGAGAGTGCGTGGAGGGGAGCAGAGTGAGATGAGAGGGGGGAGGTAGGAGAGTGCGTGGAGGGGAGTAGAGTGAGATGAGAGGGGAGAGGTAGGAGAGTGCGTGGAGGGGAGCAGAGTGAGATGAGAGGGGGGAGGTAGGAGAGTGCGTGGAGGGGAGTGGAGTGAGATGAGAGGGGAGAGGTAGGAGAGTGCGTGGAGGGGAGTGGAGTGAGATGAGAGGGGAGAGGTAGGAGAGTGCGTGGAGGGGAGTAGAGTGAGATGAGAGGGGAGAGGTAGGAGAGTGCGTGGAGGGGAGTGGAGTGAGATGAGAGGGTAGAGGCAGGAGAGTGCGTGGAGGGGAGTGGAGTGAGATGAGAGGTGAGAGGCAGGAGAGTGCGTGGAGGGGAGTAGAGTGAGATGAGAGGTGAGAGGCAGGAGAGTGCGTGGAGGGGAGTAGAGTGAGATGAGAGGTGAGAGGCAGGAGAGTGCGTGGAGGGGAGTAGAGTGAGATGAGAGGTGAGAGGCAGGAGAGTGCGTGGAGGGGAGTAGAGTGAGATGAGAGGTGAGAGGCAGGAGAGTGCGTGGAGGGGAGTAGAGTGAGATGAGAGGTGAGAGGCAGGAGAGTGCGTGGAGGGGAGTAGAGTGAGATGAGAGAGGCAGGAGAGTGCGTGGAGGGGAGTAGAGTGAGATGAGAGGGGAGAGGTAGGAGAGTGCGTGGAGGGGAGTAGAGTGAGATGAGAGGTGAGAGGCAGGAGAGTGCGTGGAGGGGAGTAGAGTGAGATGAGAGGTGAGAGGCAGGAGAGTGCGTGGAGGGGAGTAGAGTGAGATGAGAGGTGAGAGGCAGGAGAGTGCGTGGAGGGGAGTAGAGTGAGATGAGAGGGGAGAGGTAGGAGAGTGCGTGGAGGGGAGTAGAGTGAGATGAGAGGTGAGAGGCAGGAGAGTGCGTGGAGGGGAGTAGAGTGAGATGAGAGGTGAGAGGCAGGAGAGTGCGTGGAGGGGAGTAGAGTGAGATGAGAGGTGAGAGGCAGGAGAGTGCGTGGAGGGGAGTAGAGTGAGATGAGAGGTGAGAGGCAGGAGAGTGCGTGGAGGGGAGTAGAGTGAGATGAGAGGTGAGAGGCAGGAGAGTGCGTGGAGGGGAGTAGAGTGAGATGAGAGGGGAGAGGCAGGAGAGTGCGTGGAGGGGAGTAGAGTGAGATGAGAGGGGAGAGGTAGGAGAGTGCGTGGAGGGGAGTGGAGTGAGATGAGAGGTGAGAGGCAGGAGAGTGCGTGGAGGGGAGTAGAGTGAGATGAGAGGGGAGAGGCAGGAGAGTGCGTGGAGGGGAGTAGAGTGAGATGAGAGGGGAGAGGTAGGAGAGTGCGTGGAGGGGAGTGGAGTGAGATGAGAGGGGAGAGGCAGGAGAGTGCGAGGAGGGGAGTAGAGTGAGATGAGAGGAGAGAGGTAGGGGAGTGCGTGGAGGGGAGTAGAGTGAGATGAGAGGGGAGAGGCAGGAGAGTGCGTTGAGGGGAGTAGAGTGAGATGAGAGGGGAGAGGTAGGAGAGTGCGTGGAGGGGAGTGGAGTGAGATGAGAGGGGAGAGGCAGGAGAGTGCGTGGAGGGGAGTGGAGTGAGATGAGAGGGGAGAGGCAGGAGAGTGCGTGGAGGGGGGGTAGAGTGAGATGAGAGGGGAGAGGCAGGAGAGTGCGTGGAGGGGAGTGGAGTGAGATGAGAGGGGAGAGGTAGGAGAGTGCGTGGAGGGGAGTGGAGTGAGATGAGAGGGGAGAGGCAGGAGAGTGCGTGGAGGGGGGTAGAGTGAGATGAGAGGGGAGAGGTAGGAGAGTGCGTGGAGGGGAGTGGAGTGAGATGAGAGGGGAGAGGCAGGAGAGTGCGAGGAGGGGAGTGGAGTGAGATGAGAGGAGAGAGGTAGGGGAGTGCGTGGAGGGGAGTAGAGTGAGATGAGAGGGGAGAGGTAGGAGAGTGCGTGGAGGGGAGTGGAGTGAGATGAGAGGGGAGAGGCAGGAGAGTGCGAGGAGGGGAGTAGAGTGAGATGAGAGGAGAGAGGTAGGGGAGTGCGTGGAGGGGAGTAGAGTGAGATGAGAGGGGAGAGGCAGGAGAGTGCGTGGAGGGGAGTGGAGTGAGATGAGAGGGGAGAGGCAGGAGAGTGCGTGGAGGGGAGTGGAGTGAGATGAGAGGGGAGAGGCAGGAGAGTGCGTGGAGGGGAGTAGAGTGAGATGAGAGGGGAGAGGCAGGAGAGTGCGAGGAGGGGAGTAGAGTGAGATGAGAGGGGAGAGGTAGGAGAGTGCGTGGAGGGGAGTGGAGTGAGATGAGAGGTGAGAGGCAGGAGAGTGCGTGGAGGGGAGTGGAGTGAGATGAGAGGGGAGAGGTAGGAGAGTGCGTGGAGGGGAGTGGAGTGAGATGAGAGGGGAGAGGTAGGAGAGTGCGTGGAGGGGAGTGGAGTGAGATGAGAGGGGAGAGGCAGGAGAGTGCGTGGAGGGGAGTGGAGTGAGATGAGAGGGGAGAGGCAGGAGAGTGCGAGAGAGGGGAGTGGAGTGAGATGAGAGGGGAGAGGTAGGAGAGTGCGTGGAGGGGAGTAGAGTGAGATGAGAGGGGGGAGGTAGGAGAGTGCGTGGAGGGGGGGTAGAGTGAGATGAGAGGGGAGAGGTAGGAGAGTGCGTGGAGGGGAGCAGAGTGAGATGAGAGGGGGGAGGTAGGAGAGTGCGTGGAGGGGAGTAGAGTGAGATGAGAGGGGAGAGGTAGGAGAGTGCGTGGAGGGGAGCAGAGTGAGATGAGAGGGGGGAGGTAGGAGAGTGCGTGGAGGGGAGTGGAGTGAGATGAGAGGGGAGAGGTAGGAGAGTGCGTGGAGGGGAGTGGAGTGAGATGAGAGGGGAGAGGTAGGAGAGTGCGTGGAGGGGAGTAGAGTGAGATGAGAGGGGAGAGGTAGGAGAGTGCGTGGAGGGGAGTGGAGTGAGATGAGAGGGTAGAGGCAGGAGAGTGCGTGGAGGGGAGTGGAGTGAGATGAGAGGTGAGAGGCAGGAGAGTGCGTGGAGGGGAGTAGAGTGAGATGAGAGGTGAGAGGCAGGAGAGTGCGTGGAGGGGAGTAGAGTGAGATGAGAGGTGAGAGGCAGGAGAGTGCGTGGAGGGGAGTAGAGTGAGATGAGAGGTGAGAGGCAGGAGAGTGCGTGGAGGGGAGTAGAGTGAGATGAGAGGTGAGAGGCAGGAGAGTGCGTGGAGGGGAGTAGAGTGAGATGAGAGGTGAGAGGCAGGAGAGTGCGTGGAGGGGAGTAGAGTGAGATGAGAGGGGAGAGGCAGGAGAGTGCGTGGAGGGGAGTAGAGTGAGATGAGAGGGGAGAGGTAGGAGAGTGCGTGGAGGGGAGTAGAGTGAGATGAGAGGTGAGAGGCAGGAGAGTGCGTGGAGGGGAGTAGAGTGAGATGAGAGGTGAGAGGCAGGAGAGTGCGTGGAGGGGAGTAGAGTGAGATGAGAGGTGAGAGGCAGGAGAGTGCGTGGAGGGGAGTAGAGTGAGATGAGAGGGGAGAGGTAGGAGAGTGCGTGGAGGGGAGTAGAGTGAGATGGGAGGGGAGAGGCAGGAGAGTGCGTGGAGGGGAGTAGAGTGAGATGAGAGGGGAGAGGTAGGAGAGTGCGTGGAGGGGAGTGGAGTGAGATGAGAGGTGAGAGGCAGGAGAGTGCGTGGAGGGGAGTAGAGTGAGATGAGAGGGGAGAGGCAGGAGAGTGCGTGGAGGGGAGTAGAGTGAGATGAGAGGGGAGAGGTAGGAGAGTGCGTGGAGGGGAGTGGAGTGAGATGAGAGGTGAGAGGCAGGAGAGTGCGTGGAGGGGAGTAGAGTGAGATGAGAGGTGAGAGGCAGGAGAGTGCGTGGAGGGGAGTAGAGTGAGATGAGAGGTGAGAGGCAGGAGAGTGCGTGGAGGGGAGTAGAGTGAGATGAGAGGTGAGAGGCAGGAGAGTGCGTGGAGGGGAGTAGAGTGAGATGAGAGGTGAGAGGCAGGAGAGTGCGTGGAGGGGAGTAGAGTGAGATGAGAGGTGAGAGGCAGGAGAGTGCGTGGAGGGGAGTAGAGTGAGATGAGAGGGGAGAGGCAGGAGAGTGCGTGGAGGGGAGTAGAGTGAGATGAGAGGGGAGAGGTAGGAGAGTGCGTGGAGGGGAGTAGAGTGAGATGAGAGGTGAGAGGCAGGAGAGTGCGTGGAGGGGAGTAGAGTGAGATGAGAGGTGAGAGGCAGGAGAGTGCGTGGAGGGGAGTAGAGTGAGATGAGAGGTGAGAGGCAGGAGAGTGCGTGGAGGGGAGTAGAGTGAGATGAGAGGGGAGAGGTAGGAGAGTGCGTGGAGGGGAGTAGAGTGAGATGGGAGGGGAGAGGCAGGAGAGTGCGTGGAGGGGAGTAGAGTGAGATGAGAGGGGAGAGGTAGGAGAGTGCGTGGAGGGGAGTGGAGTGAGATGAGAGGTGAGAGGCAGGAGAGTGCGTGGAGGGGAGTAGAGTGAGATGAGAGGGGAGAGGCAGGAGAGTGCGTGGAGGGGAGTAGAGTGAGATGAGAGGGGAGAGGTAGGAGAGTGCGTGGAGGGGAGTGGAGTGAGATGAGAGGGGAGAGGTAGTAGAGTGCGTGGAGGGGAGTGGAGTGAGATGAGTCTAAGAAACGTAATACACACCCGAGGCAATCAATGCAATCAGTGTGTGTAGTCGATGGGTCATATTGTAGTCTTTATGATAATTGGCATTGTTCAACTGTGTAATCACACACGTACGCTTACACATAGCTACAAACGCATATCTAAACACACGCACGCATGCAAAGATAGACAAAGATCCCCCATTCAGCCTTAGCTGACTGTAGGGGCAAGTGCTGTTAGCGAGTAGCACCTATGAAGACCGGCACGGCACACGAGGGGGTGGTTGGCCAGAACCACGCCCGGCCGCCTTTGTCTCCCCAGTGACGGTGTTTACACATCGCACCAGGTACTCATTTGAGGCTGAGTCGACCTAGGGGAGGCCCAGGACCGGTTCAGATGATAGTCACTGGGTGTTGGCCGTAAGCGGGAATCGAACCCGGGTCACCAGGTTCAGAGCACTGCGCGCTAACCGCTGCACCACCGCTCCCCCAACGCACGCACTCACACAGCAGTCGCCATTCGCCACTATGTGGCGGTGATGCTGCTAAAGAATGGTGCCAGGCTAGGTGCACTTTGAGGCCACGTGAAGTGTGCAGGGCTCGCTGACAGGAGGTCACGGGACAGACCCAGCAGGTGCCATGGGGTTGACCGACTGAGATGGCTGGCAGGCGCACCACACGTGGTCTCCACTGGATCAACTCGCTTCGTTTTAGACGCCCGGTGCTCCGCTCGTTGTTGTGAGCGTCGCTCCTCCGCCATCCGTTGTTGTTGGAGGGCGACTGCCTCCAACTGCCCAGTAGCGTCCTTCACGAGCCTCCTCCACAGAGGCCGATCTTGGCACCGCTGGTACCGGTCATCGGCAAGTCCACTCAGCTCCACGTCCTCCTGTACCACATCACTCCATCTCTTCTCTAGCCCGTGCCGCGTCCTCTATCTAGCCCAGGGGTGGGGAACGTCCGGCCCGCGGGCCGTATGAGGCCCGCGAAATCATTCGGTGTGGCCCTGCCAAGGCAACCGCAGGCTGGGACTCTAAATTCAATAAATCTAGGAGCTGGAAAAGCAGTTGCGAGTAGCAGCAGCATCATCATCACCACCAGCGAACATCACACGCCTCGACAGAGAGAAGCAGTTCCAGCCATCGCATTAGGGGCGAGTTAAAAAAATGTTTGAGCAAATATAACAACGGGCTCATTTTTAAGTTGATAATTTCGTATGGCCCGCGAATGATGTTATAAATATCCAAATCGGCCCTTGGCAGCAAAAAAGTTTCCCCACCCCCTGATCTTGCCGAACAGAAGCTGCTTGGGCATACGGTGACTTGGGAAGCGTGTTCAATGGACCCAGCCAACGCAGCCTCGCCTGTCGGAGGAGCTCATCAGATCTTTCACGGATCGATGAGCTCCTCACACTGTAATCCAGCCTCGTTAAACCCAGGATGGAGTGTAAGCAGGCCACCCGCCCTGAATGCTTGAAACCGGCGCAGATATGTATATGTGAAGGGCTTCACATGTCGCATGGATTGCGAAGGGAGGGCAACAACTTTGGCCGAGAAGACCCCGTAGCTTCGTGTCGAGCGAAAGGCCAGGTAGCTTCCACGCAGCGTTAGGCGGCTGATAAAACATAAACTTTTCAATCTGCTTGGTTCTTTCGGTAAAGTCACGTAGAATGGAAATAATAAAATCATAAAAATAAAAACATAATAAAATAATTCTCACGACGTTTCGGCCACAACGCAAGCAGCCATCCTCAGGTGAAGAACAGGTCTGTCGAGAAGACATTTCAGACGCTGTCTTCTCGACAGACCTGTTCTTCACCTGAGGACGGCTGCTTGCGTTGTGGCCGAAACGTCGTGAGAATTTTATTTTATTATGTTTTATTTTTATTATTTTATTATTTCCATTCTACGTGACTTTACCGAAAGAACCAAGAAGATGAATCCCTGCAGTCACGAAAGCTTTCAATCGAAAAATAAACTATTAAACTTTATTTTATCAGGGTAAGGCCCCACTGAACTACGTAACTCTATGGCAGACGCGACCTTGCTATCGCAAATGGCAGGTCAACGAAGTGGCTTATCACGTGGACATGTACAGCGGCCAAAAACTCTAAACGCGTGTTGACGTTGATCCAAAATGTGGAGGGGAAAAACCGGAGGACCCGGAGAATAACCCACGAGACCACGGGAGAGAGAGAGAGAGAGACACGCTGACTCTAAATATACAGGCGTCAGGGTCGGGATCGAACCCACGACCTCCTGTAGACCAGGCGAGGTAGTCAACATCTCCTAGCCACCGTGATGATGAGAGAGAGACACGCAAACTCAAAATATACAGCAGCAGGCGTCAGGGTCGGGATCGAACCCACGACCTCCTGTAGACCAGGCGAGGTAGTCAACATCTCCTAGCCACCGTGATGATGAGAGAGAGACACGCAAACTCAAAATATACAGCAGCAGGCGTCAGGGTCGGGATCGAACCCACGACCTCCTGTAGACCAGGCGAGGTAGTTAACATCTCCTAGCCACCGCTGCGCCCCCCGTAGTATCATCCCGCTGGGCTGATTCGGAACGAGACCTCCGCTTGCCAAGGCTGAGACCGTCGTGAGCACACTGCCGGGTCAAGCTGTGAGCCACCCTCTCGCAACCACACCGCGTTCACGACTCCTGCGGAGTTGGGGTGGAGAGTGGCTGAGTGGTTGAGTGGGTGGGTGAGTGAGTGGGTGGGTGGGTGAGTGGGTGGGTGGGTGGGTGAGTGGGTGGGTGGGTGGGTGGGTGGGTGAGTGGGTGGGTGGGTGGGTGAGTGGGTGGGTGGGTGGGTGGATGAGTGGGTGAGTGGGTGGGTGGGTGGGTGGATGGGTGGGTGGGTGGGTGGGTGGATGGGTGGGTGGGTGGGTGAGTGGGTGGGTGGGTGGGTGGGTGGGTGGGTGAGTGGGTGGATGGGTGGGTGGGTGAGTGGGTGGGTGGGTGGGTGAGTGGGTAGGTGGGTGAATGAGTGGGTGAGTGGGTGGGTGGGTGAGTGGGTGGGTGGGTGGGTGGGTGAGTGGGTGGGTGGGTGAGTAGGTGGGTGGGTGAATGAGTGGGTGAGTGGGTGGGTGGGTGGGTGAGTGGGTGGGTGGGTGAGTAGGTGGGTGGGTGGGTGGGTGAGTGGGTGAGTGGGTGGGTGGGTGGGTGAGTGGGTGGGTGGGTGGGTGGGTGAGTGGGTGGGTGGGTGGGTGGGTGGGTGGGTGAGTGGGTGGGTGGGTGAGTGGGTGGGTGGGTGGGTGAGTGGGTGGGTGGGTGGGTGGGTGAGTGGGTGGGTGGGGGAGCGTTCAATGTCGCAGAGAACACCGGCAAGGTGCGTCGTGTCGGTGTGGCTGGCGGCGAGGAATTTCGGAGAACGATCCAGAGCCCGATGCTCGCAGAGCGAGTGGTGGCGGCGATTGTCCGAGCGAGCGAGTGGGTGAGTGAGTGGCTGAGTGGGTGGCTGAGTGGGTGGCTGAGTGAGTGGCTGAGTGAGTGGGTGAGTGAGTGGGTGAGTGAGTGGCTGAGTGGGTGGTTGAGTGGGTGGCTGAGTGAGTGGCTGAGTGAGTGGGTGAGTGAGTGGCTGAGTGAGTGGCTCAGTGGGTGGCTGAGTGAGTGGCTGAGTGAGTGGCTGAGTGAGTGGCTGAGTGAGTGGCTGAGTGAGTGGCTGAGCGAGTAGCTGAGTGAGTGGCTGAGCGAGTAGCTGAGCGAGTGGCTGAGCGAGTGGGTGAGTGAGTGGCTGAGTGAGTGATTGAGTGAGTGGCTGAGCGAGTGGCTGAGTGGGTGGGTGAGCGGCGGGGGGTGAGTCTGTGAGTGGTTGCGTGAATTCTTGAGTGAGTGGGGGATGAGTGGGTGCGTGGGTGAGTGACTGAGTGGGGGAGTTGGTGAGTGTATGAGTTGGTGAGTGGATGAGTGAGTGATTGAGTGAGTGGTTGCGTGACTGTTTGAGTGGGTGGGTGAGTGGGGGATGAGTGAGTGAGTGGGTGGGTGAGTTGGCGAGTGATTGAGACGGTGGGTGAGTCGGCTAGTGGTTGAGTGAATTCTCGAGTGAGTGAGTGAGTGGTTCGGTGAGTGAGTGGTTAAGTGAATCGGCGAGTGAGTGGTTAAGTGAATGCTTAAGTGGGTGGGTGAGTCAGTGAGTGAGTGAGTGAACCGGTGTGGGAGGGTGTCGACTGTGCGCATGACATCATCTTTCAACTACCCAGGACCGCAGGATGGGTCTCGCCGCTTTGGAGAGGCACGCACCCCATAGACAGACGCACACAAAGACAAAGATCCCCCGTGTAGCCTCCACGGGCTGTTGCGGTAAGTGCTATTATCGAGCATCTATTAAGGCTAAACGCACACAGAAGTACACACAAACATACAATGCAACGAGTTACGACTACAAGCGCACACACACAAACACAGACGTACGCATTCACTGACACAAAGACAGAGGCCCCCGTGTAGCCTTCACAGACTTTTGCGGCAAGTGCCTTTAGCGAGTCGCACCTATGAAGGCCGACGAGTGAGTGGGGTGGCCACGATCGCCCCGGGCCGCCTTTGTCTCCCCGGTGCCGATGTTGACACACACACACACACAGCGCGCCAGGAGGGGTTTGGTGGTCATCGTCACCGGTGATGGTGGCCGCGAGCGGGATTCGATCTATAAACGCAGCGCTCACCACCGCACTGCCGCTCCTCCGCACGACACACGCAGACAAAGACAAAGACCCCCCGTGTAGCCGTAACGGACTTTTGGGGCAAGTGCTGTTAGCGGGGCACCGGACGCGCAGACACGCGCACACACACAGCACACACGCAGGTACACCTACACACACAACACAGCACACACACAACGCAGACACACGCAGACACACGACACACACAGACACACCTACACACAACACAGCACACACGCAGACACACCTACACACACAGACACACCTACACACACAGACACACCTACACACACAACGCAGACACACCTACACACACAGACACACAGACACACCTACACACACAGACACACAGACACACGCAGGTACACCTACACACACAACACAGCACACACGCAGACACACGTACACACACAACACAGACACACACAGACACACCTACACACACAACACACCTACATACACAACACAGACACACACAACACACTTACATACACAACACAGACACACACAGACACACCTACACACACAACACAGACACACACAGACACACCTACACACACAACACAGACACACGCAGACACACGTACACACACAGACACACCTACACACACAACACAGCACACACGCAGACACACGACACACACAGACACACCTACACACACAACACAGCACACACGCAGACACACACAGACACACACAGACACACCTACACACACAACGCAGCACACACGCAGACACACCTACACACACAACACAGCACACACGCAGACACACACAGACACACACAGACACACCTACACACACAACACAGCACACACGCAGACACACCTACACACACAACACAGACACACACAGACACACCTACACACACAACACAGCACACACGCAGACACACCTACACACAACACAGCACACACACACAACACACACAACACAGACACACAGACACACCTACACACACAACACAGCACACACGCAGACACACCTACACACACAGACACACCTACACACACAGACACACCTACACACACAACACAGCACACACGCAGACACACCTACACACACAGACACACCTACACACACAACACAGCACACACGCAGACACACCTATACACACAGACACACCTACACACAACACAGCACACACGCAGACACACCTACACACACAACACAGACACGCGTACACACAGACACACCTACACACACACCACAGACACGCTTACACACAGACACACCTACACACACACCACAGACACGCTTACACACAGACACACCTACACACACACCACAGACACGCTTACACACAGACACACCTACACACACAACACAGACACGCGTACACACAGACACACACACACGCAGACGTACCTACACACACACACAGACACACCTACACACACAACACAGACACAGCACACACAACGCAGACGTACCTACACACACACGCAGACACACCTACACACACAACACAGACACAGCACACACAACGCAGACGCACCTACACACACACGCAGACACACCTACACACACACAACACAGACACAGCACACACAACGCAGACGCACCTACACACACACGCAGACACACCTACACACACACAACACAGACACAGCACACACAACGCAGACACACCTACACACACACGCAGACACACCTACACACACACAACACAGACACAGCACACACAACGCAGACGTACCTACACACACACAACACAGACACAGCACACACAACGCAGATGCACCTACACACACACGCAGACACACCTAAACACACACAACACAGACACAGCACACACAACGCAGACACACCTACACACACACAACACAGACACACCTACACACACACAACACAGACACAGCACACACAACGCAGACGCACCTACACACACACGCAGACACACCTACACACACACACAACACAGACACAGCACACACAACGCAGACGCACCTACACACACACGCAGACACACCTACACACACACAACACAGACACAGCACACACAACGCAGACGCACCTACACACACACGCAGACACACCTACACACACACAACACAGACACAGCACACACAACGCAGACACACCTACACACACACGCAGACACACCTACACACACACAACACAGACACAGCACACACAACGCAGACGTACCTACACACACACAACACAGACACAGCACACACAACGCAGATGCACCTACACACACACGCAGACACACCTAAACACACACAACACAGACACAGCACACACAACGCAGACACACCTACACACACACAACACAGACACACCTACACACACACAACACAGACACAGCACACACAACGCAGACGCACCTACACACACACGCAGACACACCTACACACACACACAACACAGACACAGCACACACAACGCAGACATGAAATATTGTAACCGTAATGCATTAGCGTTACATATAAAACTAATGAATTTATGGCGTAATTATTATTGAGCTGATGACGTGCATCGTATACATAATACATTTTTTTTACCGTGGGGCGTGCGCATATTGAATTGCAGCAATTTTATCGGCATGAATTAATGATGCCCGCATATTTCAGCTCGTGTAAATACGTACACTCAAAGATATCTCGTTCGGTCGAGCAAAAGTGCTGTCAACGGGCTCCTATAAACCCTTTCTGGAAGATGTTTTTTTTTTACTGTTTCCCCCCCCTCCTCCTCCTCCTCTGGATGTCTCTGTTTGCGAAACGTCACTTCGCAAGATGTTCTTTGCCTCCGAGTCTAGAGCCGCCTCGTGGCTCACAGGGCAACACCGAATAATCGAAACTGAAAACTGCAAAACTTACCGCGCTCAACGCGACAGCGGTAAACACATTTAAGGCTGAGTAGATCTAGGGGAGGCCTGTCGGACAGGTTTCGTGTGCGTGCGTCATGGCCAGGAAATCGAACTTCGGGTCGCCGAGGTGGGAGCGTGGTGTGCTAACCACTGCACCACCGCCCCTCGTATGCTGAATATTAACACAAAGGTGCCCCGTGTAGCCTTCAAGGACTGTCGGGACAAGTGCTGCTAGCGAGCACCCTCCACACACCAAAGACAAAGGTGCCCCGTGTAGCCTTCAAGGACTGTCGGGGCAAGTGCTGCTAGCGAGCACCCACCACGCACCAAGGACAAAGGTGCCCCGCGTAGCCTTCAAGGACTGTCGGGGCAAGTGCTGCTAGCGAGCACCCTCCACGCACCAAAGACAAAGGTGCCCCGTGTAGCCTTCAAGGACTGTCGGGGCAAGTGCTGCTAGCGAGCACCCTCCACGCACCAAAGACAAAGGTGCCCCGCGTAGCCTTCAAGGACTGTCGGGACAAGTGCTGCTAGCGAGCACCCTCCACGCACCAAAGACAAAGATGCCCCGTGTAGCCTTCAAGGACTGTCGGGGCAAGTGCTGCTAGCGAGCACCCTCCACGCACCAAAGACAAAGATGCCCCGTGTAGCCTTCAAGGACTGTCGGGACAAGTGCTGCTAGCGAGCACCCTCCACGCACCAAAGACAAAGGTGCCCCGCGTAGCCTTCAAGGACTGTCGGGACAAGTGCCGATAGCGAGCACCCTCCACGCACCAAAGACAAAGGTGCCCCGTGTAGCCTTCAAGGACTGTCGGGGCAAGTGCTGCTAGCGAGCACCCTCCACGCACCAAAGACAAAGGTGCCCCATGTAGCCTTCAAGGACTGCCGGGGCAAGTGCTGCTTGCGAGCGGCAACCACAACAATCGGCGTCTCCGGCTGGCGCGTTCTCAGCAGCATCAACAACAACGACAACAACAACAACGAAGAAATTCGTCTGGGGGGCAAATTCAAATCGTGGCACGTCACGCGGGGCTCTCTCTCTCTGTGCGATTCACCACTGCGGGGTTTGAACCCGCGAGGATGGATCGGATCCGTGAGCTGATCCGAGATCACGATCGGTGAGATCCGCACGGCGGGCGATGCTGCTTTGGCTGGGTAACCACCGCCGCATGCCCAAAGCAGCTTTTCTTTTGATAATTGGTTTTGTTACCCTTCTATCTGGCAAACAAAACTGACACTTTTTTTTTTACAAGGAGTCACGTTTGCATAGACCACAATACCTGCAGTCGTAATGCAAACAAAAAACACAACTCTGATAATGTATGCACTGTCCTTGAAGTTGATTGGTCCACACCCGAGACAGCTTTCCTTAGAGCCTAGTCTCACATGGTGTTGGACCAGATGACGCCAAAAGGCGCACAACTCAAAGACAATGCACCATCAGAGTATGAGAGCTCGGGGCAAGCATCTACACTATGGGAACCTCATTTGCCAGTAAAAATATGATAATTGTTTTTTTACCCTTCTATCTGGCAAACAAAACTGACACCTTTTTTTTTTACAAGGAGTCATGTTTGCATAGACCACAATACATGCAGTCGTAATGCAAACAAAAAAACATAACTCTGATAACTCTTGCATTACGACTGCAGGTATTGTGGTCTATGCAAACATGACTCCTTGTACAAAAAAGGCGTCAGTTTTGTTGCCAGATAGAAGGGAAAAAAAAAACAATTATCATATTTTTTACTGGAAAATTAGGTTCCAATGGAGCTTTTTTTTGGTTTTCTTCGGGCGGACAGAGCGGGGCTAAAGCGGCGCGGTACGGCATTGGTGGAGGCGATGGAGCTGAGGCGCTTACAAGAGGATGTGGAGGCTGAGTGAACGACTTGCCGATGACGGGTAGCCAGCGGTGTCAAGATCGGTCTCTGTGGAGGAGGAGGCTCGTGAAGGGCGCTGCTGCTACTGGGCAGTTGGAGGCAGTCGCCCTCCAGCAAAACAACGGAGGGTGGAGGAGCGACGCTCACAACAACGAGCGGAGCGCCGGGTGTCTAAAGCACAGCAAGTTGGCACAGTAGGGGGCACAGGTGGTGCATCAATCAGTCATCTCGGTCAGTCGACCCGTTGCACCTGGGTCTGCCCCGTGACCTTCTGCCAGCGGGCGTTCGACACTTCACGTGGCCTCAACGTGCACCTAGCCTGGCACAAGCGCCGTGGTGGCGTCACCGCCACTTAGTAGCGAATGGCGGTTGTTGTTGTGTCCACGTATGCGTTAGTGTGTGTGTGCACATGTGTGAGTGTGCACATGTGTGAGTGTATGTGTGCACATTTGTGTATACGTGTGTATGTGTGTAGGGAGCGGTGGTGTAGCGGTTAGCGCGCTGCGCTATGAACCCAGCGATACGAGTTCGATTCCCGCTCAAGGCCAACACCCTTGACGATTATCTGAACCGGTCCTGGGCCTCCCCTAGGTCGACTCAGCCTCAAAATGAGTACCTGGTGCGATGTGTAAACATCGCCACTAGGGAGACAAAGGCGGCCGGGCGCGGTGTTGGCCACCCACCACTTCGTGTGGCGTGCCGGCCTTTATAGGTGCTCGCTAACAGGACTTGCCCCAACAGTCTGTTAAAGGCTATACGGGGGATCTTTGTCTATGTACATGTGTATGTGTGTGTATGTGTGTGTATGTGTGTGGGTGCACGTCTGTGAGCGTGTGTGTGTGTGCACGTGTATGTGTGTGTGTACGTCTGTGTGTGTGTGAACGTATGTGTGTATGTGTGTGTATGTGTGTGTATGTGTGTGTGTGTGCACGTGTATGTGTGTGTGTGCACGTGTGTGTGTGTGTGTGCACGGGTGTGTATGTGCACGTGTGTGTGTGTATGAGTGTGTGTGTGTGTGCACGTGTGTGTGTGCACGTGTGTGTGTGTGCACGTGTGTGTGTGTGCACGTGTGTGTGTGTGCGTTTGTGCACGTGTGTGTGTTTGCACGTGTGTATGTGTGGGTGTGTATATGTGTGGGTGTGTGTATATGTGTGTGTGCACGTGTGTGTCTGTGCACGTGTGTGTGTGCACGTGTGTGTGTGTGTGGGCGTGTGTGTGTGTGGGTGTGTGAGTGTATATGTGTGTGTGTGTGTGTGCACGGGTGTGTATGTGCACGTGTGTGTGTGTATGTATGTGTGTGTATATGTATGTGTGTAGGTGTGTGTGTGTGTGCACGTGTGTGTGTGTGCACGTGTGTGTGTGTGTGTGCACGTGTGTGTGTGTATCTGCCAGTCACCCGTATTGTCTGGGGCAGTCGGGTTGACCTCCCTTCAGTCAAACTTCACCTCTCCACCCACAACGCCCCGGGTCTGCCCTCTCACCTTCCGTCAGCGAACTGCGAGGCGCACCTAGCCTGGCACGGGCGCCCCGCTCACATCTCCTTCGCTTCATTGGCCGCGCTTGAAGGAAGGCCTGGGTTAGATTCGTGGCACGCGTTGACGTTGCAAATCCACGTCTTCTTATTTTTTTTAAACACGTCCCATCAGCTTTGCGCAGTGCGAATTTGAAGCAGCTTTGGACGAAGTTTGCGACCTTCGGATTCATCAGCGGCCGGAACTGGCTTCAGGAAACTCTGCAGATGGTAGCAGTGGGTAGCACAGCAAGCAGGACGGCGTCCGACGCCTGTGTCTGTGTGCAGATCGAGTTTGGAGTGGTCACGAACCCGCCCACCCGAGTTCGATATCCCGCTCACGCCCCAACCAACACCGGTGACGATTATCTGAACGGGTCCTGGGCCTCGCCTAGGTCGACTCGGCCTCAAATGAGTACCCGGTGTGATGTGGTCAACATCGTCAATTGGGAGACAAAGGCGGCCGGGAGTGGTACTGGCACACCTACCCCCCCCCCCCCCATTCGTGTGTCATCATAGGTGCTGCTCGCTACTAACAGCACTTGCCCCGCCAGGCTGTTAAAGGCTACACGGGGGATCTTTGCCTCTGTCGTTTCGCCGATTGGGAGCTGTCCCCACGGATTGTGCGTGGGGGTTTCTCCAGGTCGTCCGCTGCTTCCTGCCACGCAAGGCGACGCACTCACCATTAATTGAAGAGGGGTGAGTCGGCGGCGGCGGGGGGGGGGAGAGATTGAACAAACGCGTCAGTATTCTTAGGTTTTTTTCGCTAAAGTCACGTAGGTAAAACATTAAAATTAATAAAAGTAAAATAAAATAAAAATCACGACGTGTACTTGATACAGCTGTCGTGGCTGTGACGGTTCCGCCTGAAGACGGAAGCTTGCGTTGCCTCCGAAACGTCGTGATTTTCATTTAATTTTACTTTTATTAATTGTCATTTTTTACCCACGCGACTTTACCGAAAAAAACTAAGAATATGAATCATTGCAGTCACGAAAGCTTCAAATCTAGAATACACGCGTCAGTGTATCAGGAGCCCTCCTGAACAGGGGTCTTGAGACTCAGTGAGGTTTTATTTCAATAATCGGGGTTGTTGTTGTTGTGTTTGTTCCTTGTGATCGGCGGGCAGGGCGAATTAAATGTGTCAGGAGGGAGGGGATTGGAGGAGATGTGGAGGGATGGAGAGAGATGGGGGAGAGAGAGGCAGAGATGGGGAGAGAGCTGGGGATGGATGGGGAGTCAGGGAGTGAGAGATGGGGAGAGATGGGGGGAGATGGGGAGAGAGATGGGGGAGTGAGGCAGAGATGGGGAGAGAGATGGGGAGAGAGATGGGGAGAGAGATGGGGAGAGAGGAGAGATGGGGGGAGAGATGGGAAGAGATGGGGAGTGAGGGAGTGAGAGAGGGGGGGAGATGGGGAGAGAGATGGGGAAGTGAGGCAGAGATGGGGAGAGAGATGGGGAGAGAGATGGGGAGAGAGGAGAGATGGGGGGAGAGATGGGAAGAGATGGGGAGTGAGGGAGTGAGAGAGAGGGTGAGATGGGGAGAGAGATGGGGAGAGAGATGGGGAGAGATGGGGGGAGATGGGGAGAGAGATGGGGAGAGAGATGGGGAGAGAGATGGGGAGAGAGGAGAGATGGGGGGAGAGATGGGAAGAGATGGGGAGTGAGGGAGTGAGAGAGAGGGGGAGAGAGATGGGGGAGTGAGGCAGAGATGGGGAGAGAGATGGGGATGGATGGGGAGTGAGGGAGTGAGAGAGATGGGGAGAGAGATGGGGGAGTGAGGCAGAGATGGGGAGAGAGATGGGGAGAGAGATGGGGGAGAGAGGAGAGATGGGGGGAGAGATGGGAAGAGATGGGGAGTGAGGGAGTGAGGGAGTGAGAGAGATGGGGGGAGATGGGGAGAGAAATGGGGAGTGAGAGAGAGAGGGGGAGAGAGATGGGTAAGAGAGATGGGGAGAGAGATTGAGGGAGGGAGGGAAGGAGGAAGGGGGGATGGAGAGATGGGGAGAGGGGAGGGTAGGAATGGAGGAACTGAGAAGGGGATGTCAGGGGGAGGGAAGGAGGGAGACCAGGAGGAGAGGGGGGAGGGGATGGTGAGGGTAGGAGGGGTGGATGGGGGCATCTTGACCACATCAATCGATAACACTGCTCTCCGATTGGCTGCAGAACACAAGGTGGTCCAAGCCATTGTTTTAGATAGCCACACACACACGTGTACACACATACACATGTACACACACACACATGTACACACATACACATGTACACACACACACGTGTACACACATACACATGTACACACACACACATGTACACACATACACATGTACACACACACCACACACATGTACACATATCATTAAGACAAAGATGCCCCGGATAGTCAACACGGGCTGTTGGGGCAAGTGCTGTCAGCGAGGGGGTGGGTGGCCAACACCACGCCCGGCCGCCTTTGTCTCCCCAGTGGCGATGTTTTACACGCCGCGCCAGCCACTCATTTACGGCTGAGTCGACCTAGGGGAGGTCGAGGACCGGTCCAAATCGTCGCGGGCGCTATTGTTCGAGAGCGGGAATCGATCTCGGCTAACCACTTCACATGTACACGCACACATATGCATAGATGTGTGTGTGTGCGTGTGTAAATGCGTGCACACACGTACACAAAGGCACATGTATACACACAGACTAACGGCACGCGTACACATAAATACGGTGTATGCCGACACAAAGTCAAAGATCGCGGGGTATCTATGTAGCCTTTACAGACTGTTGGGGCAAGTGCCGTTAACGAGTAGCACCAATGAAGGCCGGCACGGCACACGAGGGGGTGGGGGTGGCAAACACCACGCCCGGCCGCCTTTGTCTCCCTCCGCGTCGACGTTTTACACTCCACACCAGATGCTCATTCAAGGCTGAGTCGTCCCAGAGGGAGGCCCAGGCAGTGCGCTAACCACTGCGCCACCGCTCTCTCCAACACACCTTTAGATATGCGCACATTCTTGGGCTGCAATTAAAACGCAGGCGCGCGATATGCGACCGAGCAAATACCCCTCAACACACAATTCACTCACACAAAGACAAAGATAGCCCCACCCGCCACCCCGTGTAGCCTTAACAGACTGTAGGGGCATACATACACTGCACACACACACACCGCACACACACTGCACACACACACACACCGCACACACACCACACACTGCACACACACACACACTGCACACACACACTGCACACACTGCACACACACACACACTGCACACACACACTCTGCACACACTGCACTCACACACTCTGCACGCACACTACACACACATTGCACACACACACTGCACACACACACTGCACACACTGCACACACACACTGCGCACACACACACCGCACACACACACCACACACTCTGCACACACACACTGCACACACACACACTGCACACACACACTGCACACACACACACCACACACACAGACTGCACACACACACTACACACACACTGCACACAACACATACACACTGCACACACACAACGCACACACACTGCACACACACTACACATACACACACTGCACACACTGCACACACACTGCACACACACACTGCACACACACACTACACACACTGCACACACACTACACACACACACACATTGCACACACTGCACACACACTACACAAACACATTGCACACACACTACACAAACACACTGCACACTCTGCACACACACACACACTACACACACACACCAGACACACACAAGTTCACACGCCCTACACACACACACTCTGCACACACACACACTACACACACTCACACACAGAAGTTCACACACACTACACACACACTCTGCACACACACACACACTGCACACACACACTCACACACACTGCACACACACTCACACACACAAGTTCACACACACTGCACAAACACACTGCACACTCTACACACACACACTGCACACACACTACACACACCACACACACTACACACACCACACGCACTACACACACACACTACACACACACACTGCACACACTACACACTACACACACACACTACACACACACTACACACACACACTGCACACACACACACTGCACACACACTACACACTCTACACACACACTGCACACACACACTCACACACACAAGTTCACACGCACGCCCCTACCTACATTCAAATGCGCGGGCGACAAAAGCCCGCCAGGTGAGCCCCGCGCGCTGCCCCGGGGGGTCCCCCCGTGTGAACGCGCAGCGCCCTCGAGCCCGAGGACGCGCCCCGGGTTGCATATGAACACCCAGAGAGAGGCGCACACACACACACACAGACACACACACAGACACACACACAGACACACACACAGACACAGACACACACAGACACACACACAGACACATACACACACAGACACACACACAGACACATACACACACACAGACACATACACACACACAGACACACACTCACAGACACACAGACACACACACATACACACACAGACACACACAGATACACACACACACAGACACACACAGATACATACACACACACAGACAAACACACACAGACACACACACACAGACACACACACACACAGACACACACACAGACACACACACACACACTCACAGACACACAGACACACACACATACACACACAGACACACACAGATACATACACACACACAGACACACACACACAGACACACACACACAGACACACACACATACATACAGACACATACAGACACACACAAACAGATACATATAGACACATACAGACACACAAACAGACACACACACATACACACACACACACAGACACACACACATATACACACACACACATACACACACACAGACACACACACAGACACACACACATACACACACACACACAGACACACACACACACAGACACACACACACATACACACACACACACAGACACACACACATACACACACACAGACACACACAGACACACACACACAGACACACGCACCTATGAAGGCCGGAATGGCACACGAGGGGGTGGGTGGCCAGCACCACGCCCGACCGCCTTTGTCTCCCCAGTGGAAATGTGTACACACCGCACCAGGTACTCATTTGAGGCTGAGTCGACCTAGGGGAGGCCGAGGACCGGTTCAGATAATCGTCACTGGTGTTGGCTGTGAGCGAGAATCTACGAGCCTCTTTGCATCTCTGTGGGTCTCTGTGGGTCTCTATGTATCTCTGTGGGTCTATGTGGGTCTCTGTGGGTCTCTCTGTATCTCTGTGGGTCTCTGTGGATCTCTGTGGGTCTCTGTGGGTCTCTGTGGGTCTCTATGTATCTCTGTGGGTCTATGTGGGTCTCTGTGGGTCTCTCTGTATCTCTGTGGGTCTCTGTGGATCTCTGTGTATCTCTGTGGGTCTCTGTGTATCTCTGTGGGTCTCTGTGGGTCTCTGTGTATCTCTGTGGGTCTCTGTGGGTCTCTATGTATATCTGTGTATCTCTGTGGGTCTCTGTGTATCTCTGTGGGTCTCTGTGGGTCTCTGTGTATCTCTGTGGGTCTCTGTGGGTCTCTATGTATATCTGTGTATCTCTGTGGGTCTCTGTGTATCTCTGTGGGTCTCTATGTATCTCTGTGTATCTCTGTGGGTCTCTGTGGGTCTCTGTGTATCTCTGTGTATCTCTGTGGGTCTCTGTGGGTCTCTATGTATCTCTATGGGTCTCTATGTATCTCTGTGTATCTCTGTGGGTCTCTGTGGGTCTCTGTGTATCTCTGTGTATCTCTGTGGGTCTCTGTGTATCTCTGTGGGTCTCTGTGGGTCTCTATGTATCTCTGTGGGTCTCTGTGTATCTCTGTGGGTCTCTGTGGGTCTCTGTGGGTCTCTGTGTATCTCTGTGGGTCTCTGTGGGTCTCTATGTATCTCTGTGGGTCTCTGTGTATCTCTGTGGGTCTCTGTGGGTCTCTATGTATCTCTGTGGGTCTCTGTGTATCTCTAAGGGTCTCTGTGTATCTTAATGGATCTCTGTGTATCTCTGTGTATCTCTGTGGGTCTTTATGTATCTCTGTGGGTCTCTGTGGGTCTCTGTGTATCTCTGTGGGTCTCTGTGTATCTCTAAGGGTCTCTGTGTATCTTAATGGATCTCTGTGGGTCTCTGTGTATCTCTGTGGGTCTCTGTGGGTCTCTATGTATCTCTATGTATCTCTGTGTATCTCTGTGGGTCTCTGTGGGTCTCTGTGTATCTCTATGTATCTCTATGTATCTCTATGTATCTCTGTGGGTCTCTATGCATCTCTATTGGTCTACTAAAAGTACTCCATCGCCTGGGTTGCATAGCCGCAGTGGCACCGACTGTTGGATCAGAATATTCATTTGCATTGGAGGAATCCGAAGATCCGTAGAGCTCTTTTGCAAAACGTGTCCAGAGTTTACACCACCGGGGGAGGTGGGGCTGATGGGTTATTAAATCCTTTATATTAAGTTCACTTGCTTGCTTGCTTGCGCGCTTACGACCGTGCAAATCTTTCGGTCGTTTTTTAACCCACTTCCCGTGATCCAATCGAGCTGACATTTTGCACACAGACTCGTTGTGCGTGACAATTAATTTTCGTGAACAAATTATTTTTCCAAAATTTTCCACTTTTTAGGAAAAAAATAAATTCTATTTAATTACCAATTGCTTAATGGTGGCAGGCAATCATCTGACCCATAGGTGGCAGCCATCTCAAGCCAGAGGACGAGAGGACTCTAGCCGCCACGCATATAAAGGATTTATAGTGAAAAACTTTGTTTTTACGGGTTAATTTTTGTTGTGCATTGCTAAGGAGTGGCCTGGGTCGGAAGAGACTCAACGCACGGCGGGACGGATCTCGAGTGATCCTTCAGTCGTGCAGACCACTCGCCGCGGGCGATGGTGACTTAGGGCTGAGTCGACCTAGAGGGAGGGGGGGGGAGGGACGATCGGCACCGTTTCAGATGTGCGCCGTCACTAACGCGCGCGTCACACAAAGACAAAGATGCCCCCCCCCCCACCAGCCTTCACGGCCTATCGGGGCAAGTGCAGTTAAACCCACTGGTGGAGCGTGTTGGGTGAGCGGTGAGGTCAACTCGGTCCCACGTCCCAGCCGCTCTTGTCTCCCCCCCACCCCGCCCACCCGCCCACCGTGAGTCTTAGTGCTACTGGCAGCATTCGTCGAGGCCCAGGGTCACGTTTAAATACAAATTCGCGACTCGGCGGATGTTGAGCGGTGACCAGGAGTCGAACCGAGACGGACGGGATCAAAGCGTCATCAGCGGACCGCGGCGAGATCAATTACACACGTGCACGCGCACGCACGCGCGCGCGCGCACAAAGACAAAGCTAAAGGTGCCCCGTATAGCCTGCAACAGACTTCTTAGGACGGGGGGGGGGGGGCGGGGAGCAAGTGCCGTTCGCGAGCACATTGCGACGGCCGGCACGGCACACGGTGCCTACTTCACGCCGCGGCCAAGTACTCATTCGAGGCCGAGTCGACCTAGGGGAGGCCCGGGGGGTAATCTTCACCCGTGTTGGGTGCCGTGGAGCGGGAATCGAAAGCGGCTTGCGCTAACCACTGCGCCACCGTTCACCAATAATTCTACACGCGCGCAGTGTCTCTGCCCCTCGCTACGATGTGAACATCAGCGGTGGGGGGGGGGGATACAAAGGGGGCCGGGTGTGGTTCTCACCACACACCCACCGCTCGCTTGCCCTGTTGGCTGGGGGAGGGGGGGGTGCCCGCCGTAGAGCACTTGCCCCAACACACCGGGGAGGCTCTCCGGGCGAGCTGTGCCTTTTGTGGCTGAGAGCGCGCACGCGAAAGTGATTTGACCTCTGTGTGTGTGTTGAGGGTTAGGCGGGGGGGGGGGGTTGTGTGCGTGCGTGTGTGTGCGTGTGTGTGCGTGGATGTGTGTGCGTGTGTGTGTGTGGATGTGAGTGGATGTGTGTGTGGATGTGCGTGTGTGTGCGTGCGTGTGTGTGGATGTGTGTGTGTGTGTGGATGTGCGTGTGTGTGCGTGCGTGTGTGTGGATGTGTGTGTGTGGATGTGTGTGCGTGTGTGTGGATGTGCGTGTGTGGATGTGTGTGCGTGTGTGTGTAGATGTGCGTGTGTGCGTGCGTGTGTGTGGATGTGTGTGTGTGTGGATGTGTGTGCGTGTGTGTGGATGTGCGTGTGTGGATGTGTGTGCGTGTGTGTGTGGATGTGTGTGTGTATGTGTGTGTGTGGATGTGTGTGTGGATGTGTGTGTGCGTGCGTGCGTGTGTGTGGATGTGCGTGTGTGTGCGTGCGTGTGTGGATGTGTGTGTGCGTGCGTGTGTGTGTGGATGTGTGTGTGCGTGGATGTGTGTGCGTGGATGTGTGTGTGTGGATGTGTGTGTGAATGTGTGTGGATGTATGTGCGTGGATGTGCGTGTGTCCGTGTGTGTGTGTGTGGATGTGTGTGTGTGCGTGCGCGTGTGTGTGGATGTGTGTGTGGATGTGTGTGTGGATGTGTGTGTGTGTGCGTGTGTGTGTAGATGTGTGTGTGTGGATGTGTTTGTGTGGATGTGTGGATGTGTGTGTGCGTGTGTGTGGATGTGTGTGTGTGTGGATGTGTGTGCGTGTGGAAGTGTGTGTGGATGTGTGTGGATGTGTGTGTGTGTGCGTGTGGATGTGTGTGTGTGGATGTGTGTGTGTGTGCGTGTGGATGTGTGGATGTGTGTGTGCGTGTGTGTGGATGTGTGTGGATGTGTGTGTGTGTGCGTGTGGATGTGTGTGTGTGGATGTGTGTGTGTGTGGATGTGTTTGTGTGGATGTGTGGATGTGTGTGTGCGTGTGTGTGGATGTGTGTGTGTGTGGATGTGTGTGCGTGTGTGTGTGGAAGTGTGTGTGTGTGCGTGTGTGTGGATGTGTGTGGATGTGTGTGTGTGTGTGCGTGTGGATGTGTGTGTGTGGATGTGTGTGTGTGGATGGATGTGTGTGTGTGGATGTGTGTGTGTGTATGTGTGTGCGTGTGGATATGTGTGTGCGTGTGTGTGGATGTTAGTGTGTGTGTGTGTGCGTGTGTGTTTGTGGATGTGTGCGTGCGTGTGTGTGTGGATGTGGGTGTGTGTGCGTGTGTGTGTGGATGTGTGTGTGTGCG
>NW_027615125.1:0-37500 GCF_965212315.1 Lampetra planeri | reverse complement strand
TGTAGGTGTGTGTGTAGGTGTGTGTATGTAGGTGTGTGTATGTAGGTGTGTGTATGTAGGTGTGTGTGTGTGTGTGTGTAGGTGTGTGTATGTAGGTGTGTGTATGTAGGTGTGTGTGTGTATGTGTGTGTATGTAGGTGTGTGTGTGTGTTTGTGTGTGTGTGTAGGTGTGTGTATGTAGGTGTGTGTATGTAGGTGTGTGTATGTAGGTGTGTGTGTGTATGTGTGTGTGTGTAGGTGTGTGTATGTAGGTGTGTGTATGTAGGTGTGTGTATGTAGGTGTGTGTGTAGGTGTGTGTATGTAGGTGTGTGTATGTAGGTGTGTGTATGTAGGTGTGTGTGTGTAGGTGTGTGTATGTAGGTGTGTGTATGTAGGTGTGTAGGTGTATGTGTGTGTGTGTAGGTGTGTGTGTGGGGGGGGTTAGAGCCCGAAGCGTCGCGTGGAGGGAGCCACAGACTGGGCGAGAATCTCACGCAGCTGACGGATTCGAAGGGAGACACATACACACACCCACATACATACACACTCACATATACACACACACACCTACATACACACACCTACATACACACACCTACACACACACACATACACACACACACACCTACATACACACACCTACACACACACACATACACACACACACACCTACATACACACACCTACACACACACACATACACACACACACACCTACATACACACACCTACACACACACCTACATACACACACCTACATACACACACCTACACACACACACACACCTACATACACACACCTACATACACACACCTACATACACACACCTACACACACATACACACACACACACACCTACATACACACACCTACATACACACACCTACATACACACACCTACACACACACACACACCTACATGCACACACCTACACACACACCTACATACACACACAAACACACACACACACACGCCTACACACACACACACCTACACACACAGCAGTCAACCCGTGGCACCTGCTGGGTCTGTCCCGTGACCTCCTGCACCTAGCCTGGCACAGTGAGTGTGTAAACGCGTGTGTGTGTGTGTGTAAACGCGTGTGTGTGTGTGTGTAAACGCGTGTGTGTGTGTGTAAACGCGTGTGTGTGTGTGTAAACGCGCGTGTGTGTATAAACGCGTGTGTGTGTGTGTGTAAACGCGTGTGTGTGTGAGTGTGTAAACGCGTGTGCGTGTGTGTGTGTAAACGTGTGTGTGTGTAAACGCGTGTGTGTGTAAGTGTGTAAACGCGTGTGTGTGTGAGTGTGTAAACGCGTGTGTGTGTGAGTGTGTAAACGCGTGTGTGTGTGAGTGTGTAAACGCGTGTGTGTGTGAGTGTGTAAACGCGTGTGTGTGTATGTAAACGCGTGTGTGTGTGTGAGTGTGTAAACACGTGTGTGTGTGAGTGTGTAAACGCGTGTGTGTGTGAGTGTGTAAACGCGTATGTGTGTGTGTGTAAACGCGTGTGTGTGTGTGTAAACGCGTGTGTGTGTGAGTGTGTAAACACGTGTGTGTGTGAGTGTGTAAACGCGTGTGTGTGAGTGTGTAAACGCGTGTGTGTGTGTGTGTAAACGCGTGTGTGAGTGAGTGTGTAAACGCGTGTGTGAGTGTGTAAACGCGTATGTGTGTGTGTGTAAACGCGTGTGTGTGTGTGTGTGCGTAAACGCGTGTGTGTGAGTGTGTGTGCGTAAACGCGTGTGTGTGTGTAAACGCGTGTGTGTGTTTGGTTGAGTGTGTGTGTATATGCGTGTGTGTGTATATGCGTGTGTGTTTGGTTGAGTGTGTGTGTATATGCGTGTGTGTGTATATGCGTGTGTGTGTGGTTGCGTGTGTGTGTATGCGTGTGTGTGTATGCGTGTGTGTTTGGTTGAGTGTGTGTGTATATGCGTGTGTGTGTATGCGTGTGTGTTTGGTTGAGTGTGTGTGTATATGCGTGTGTGTGTATATGCGTGTGTGTGTGGGTGTGTAAACGCGTGTGTGTGTGTGTGCGTAAACGCGTGTGTGTGTGTAAACGCGTGTGTGTGTGTGGTTGAGTGTGTGTGTATATGCGTGTGTGTGTGTATGCGTGTGTGTGTGTGGTTGAGTGTGTGTGTATATGCGTGTGTGTTTGGTTGAGTGTGTGTGTATATGAGTGTGTGTGTATATGCGTGTGTGTGTATATGCGTGTGTGTTTGGTTGAGTGTGTGTGTATATGCGTGTGTGTTTGGTTGAGTGTGAGTGTATATGCGTGTGTGTTTGGTTGAGTGTGAGTGTATATGCGTGTGTGTGTATATGCGTGTGTGTGTTTGGTTGAGTGTGTGTGTATATGCGTGGGTGTGGTGCGGGTGAGTGAGTGTGTGTTTGTAGGGAGCGGTGGTGCAGCGGTTAGCGCCGTTGAGCGATTCACCGCTCACGGACCACATCTGAACGGGGACTGGAGCCTCCCCCTAGGTGGACTCAGCCTCAAATGAGTACCTGGTGCGGTGTGTTAAAAATAAACAAACATCGCCATTGGGGAGACAAAGGCGGCCGGCCTTCATAGGTGCTGCTCGCTAACAGCACTTGCCCCGACAGTCTCTAGAGGCTACACGGGGGACCTCTACAACACTCACAGAGGAGCGCTCCCATCTGCTCGTTCGTGACCAAGTGACCGTTCCAAGAAGAGACGGTCACCGATTCCTGGTCGCTTACCGAAACCGGTTCGCCGATTCGAGGAAACGGTTACCGGTTAGCGTTTTGACAAACCCGAGTCTGAAGCGTGCGCCGTGCGGGCCTCCATCGGCGCTGCTTTCGCGAACAGCACTTGCCCCCCAATGACCGTGGAGCCCGTGCGGGCTGGGGATCCTTTGTCTTTGTGGGTGGGAGAGTGGATGGGTGGGTGAGTGGATGGGTGAGTGGGTGGGTGAGTGGATGGGTGAGTGAATGGGTGGGTGAGTGGATGGGTGGGTGAGTGGGTGAGTGTGTGGGTGAGTGTGTGGGTGAGTGTGTGGGTGAGTGTGTGGGTGAGTGTGTGGGTGGGTGAGTGTGTGGATGGGTGGGAGAGTGGATGGGTGGGTGAGTGGGTGTGAGTGGGTGGGAGAGTGGGTGAGTGGGTGGGTGGGAGAGTGGGTGGATGGGTGAGTGGATGGGTGGGTGTGAGTGGGTGGGAGAGTGGTTGAGTGGGTGGGTGAGTGGGTGAGTGGGTGAGTGTGTGAGTGAGTGTGTGGGTGAGTGTGTGGGTGGGTGAGTGTGTGGGTGGGTGAGTGAGTGGATGGGTGGGAGAGTGGATGGGTGGGTGAGTGGGTGGGTGAGTGAGTGGGTGGGTGAGTGGATGGGTGGGTGAGTGGGTGTGAGTGGGTGGGAGAGTGGGTGAGTGGGTGGGTGGGTGAGAGAGTGGGTGGGTGGGAGAGTGGGTGGGTGGGTGAGGGTATGGAACGGGATGGAGGGCGGGTGGGGGAGAGAAGTGGGGGGGGGGGGGGTTGGTGGGGGGTTGGGTGGGTGGGAGAGTGGGAGAGTGGGAGAGTGGGAGGGTGGGAGGGTGGGTGGGAGAGTGGGAGGGTGGGTGGGAGAGTGGGAGGGTGGGTGGGTGGGTGGGTGGGTGGGTGAGTGGATGGGTGGGTGAGTGGGTGTGAGTGGATGGGTGGGTGAGTGGGTGTGAGTGGGTGGGAGAGTGGGTGAGTGGGTGGGTGGGTGAGAGAGTGGGTGGGTGGGTGAGGGTATGGAACGGGATGGAGGGCGGGTGGGGGAGAGAAGTGGGGGGGGGTTGGGTGGGTGGGGGGGGGGTTGGGTGGGTGGGGGGGGGGTTGGGTGGGTGGGGGGGGGGTTGGGTGGGTGGGAGGGTGGGAGGGTGGGAGAGTGGGTGGGTGAGGGTATGGGACGGGATGGAGGGTGGGTGGATGGAGGGACAGAAGTGGGGGCTGGGTTGGTTGTGGGGGGGGTCAGGAATCGCTGCTGATGCTTTCGACTTCACTCACAAGCAGTGCACGGCACTCGCAGGACACCACCACCACCACAACTCACCCTGACGACTCACCACCACCATCACCACCACCACCACCAACCCCCTCGACGACTCAACACGGGACTCACTCACCAGGCAGGTGAGACGCAACAGCATAACGACGTGAGTCCGTGTGCCTCTTACTCACCAACACTGCAAACACACGCACACACACACACACGTGTACACGTGTGTAGTGTCAACACGGACGGTGCGTTATAGCGTGCGCGCGTGTGTGTGTGTGTTGTGTGTGTACTGTGTGTGTATTATTGTACTGTGTGTGTGTGCTGTGTATGTATTATTGTACTGTGTGTGTGTGTACTGTGTGTGTATTATTGTACTGTGTGTGTGTGCTGTGTATGCATTATTGTACTGTGTGTGTGTGTACTGTGTGTGTATTATTGTACTGTGTGTGTGTGTGTGTGTACTGTGTGTGTACTGTGTGTGTATTATTGTACTGTGTGTGTGTGTACTGTGTGTGTATTATTGTACTGTGTGTGTGTGTACTGTGTGTGTATTATTGTACTGTGTGTGTATTGTGTGTGTACTGTGTGTGTATTATTGTACTGTGTGTGTATTGTGTGTGTACTGTGTGTGTATTATTGTACTGTGTGTGTATTGTGTGTGTACTGTGTGTGTATTATTGTACTGTGTGTGTGTTGTGTGTGTACTGTGTGTGTATTATTGTACTGTGTGTGTATTGTGTGTGTACTGTGTGTGTATTATTGTACTGTGTGTGTATTGTGTGTGTACTGTGTGTGTATTATTGTACTGTGTGTGTGTTGTGTGTGTACTGTGTGTGTATTATTGTGCTGTGTGTGTATTGTGTGTGTACTGTGTGTGTATTATTGTACTGTGTGTGTATTGTGTGTGTACTGTGTGTGTATTATTGTACTGTGTGTGTATTGTGTGTGTACTGTGTGTGTATTATTGTACTGTGTGTGTATTGTGTGTGTACTGTGTGTGTATTATTGTGCTGTGTGTGTATTGTGTGTGTACTGTGTGTGTATTATTGTACTGTGTGTGTGTTGTGTGTGTACTGTGTGTGTATTATTGTGCTGTGTGTGTATTGTGTGTGTACTGTGTGTGTATTATTGTACTGTGTGTGTGTTGTGTGTGTACTGTGTGTGTATTATTGTACTGTGTGTGTGTTGTGTGTGTACTGTGTGTGTATTATTGTACTGTGTGTATTGTGTGTGTACTGTGTGTGTATTATTGTACTGTGTGTGTGTTGTGTGTGTACTGTGTGTGTATTATTGTACTGTGTGTGTGTTGTGTGTGTACTGTGTGTGTATTATTGTACTGTGTGTGTTGTGTGTGTACTGTGTGTGTATTATTGTACTGTGTGTATTGTGTGTGTGTGTATTGTGTGTGTACTGTGTGTGTATTATTGTACTGTGTGTGTGTATTGTGTGTGTACTGTGTGTGTGTACTGTGTGTGTGTTGTGTGTGTACTGTGTGTGTATTATTGTACTGTGTGTGTATTGTGTGTGTACTGTGTGTGTATTATTGTACTGTGTGTGTGTTGTGTGTGTACTGTGTGTGTATTATTGTACTGTGTGTGTGTTGTGTGTGTACGGTGTGTGTATTATTGTACTGTGTGTGTGTTGTGTGTGTACTGTCTGTGTATTATTGTACTGTGTGTGTGTTGTGTGTGTACGGTGTGTGTATTATTGTACTGTGTGTGTGTGTTGTGTGTGTACTGTGTGTGTATTATTGTACTGTGTGTGTGTATTGTGTGTGTACTGTGTATGTATTATTGTACTGTGTGTGTGTTGTGTGTGTACTGTGTGTGTATTATTGTGCTGTGTGTGTTGTGTGTGTACTGTGTGTGTATTATTGTACTGTGCGTGTATTGTGTGTGTACTGTGTGTGTATTATTGTACTGTGTGTGTGTTGTGTGTGTACTGTGTGTGTATTATTGTACTGTGCGTGTGTTGTGTGTGTACTGTGTGTGTATTATTGTACTGTGTGTGTACTGTGTGTGTATTATTGTACTGTGTGTGTGTTGTGTGTGTACTGTGTGTGTATTATTGTACTGTGTGTGTGTTGTGTGTGTACTGTGTGTGTATTATTGTACTGTGTGTGTATTGTGTGTGTACTGTGTGTGTATTATTGTACTGTGTGTGTGTACTGTGTGTGTATTATTGTACTGTGTGTGTATTGTGTGTGTACTGTGTGTGTATTATTATACTGTGTGTGTATTGTGTGTGTACTGTGTGTGTATTATTGTGCTGTGTGTGTTGTGTGTGTACTGTGTGTGTATTATTGTACTGTGCGTGTATTGTGTGTGTACTGTGTGTGTATTATTGTACTGTGTGTGTGTTGTGTGTGTACTGTGTGTGTATTATTGTACTGTGTGTGTGTGTTGTGTGTGTACTGTGTGTGTATTATTGTGCTGTGTGTGTGTTGTGTGTGTACTGTGTGTGTATTATTGTACTGTGCGTGTATTGTGTGTGTACTGTGTGTGTATTATTGTACTGTGTGTGTGTTGTGTGTGTACTGTGTGTGTATTATTGTACTGTGTGTGTGTGTTGTGTGTGTACTGTGTGTGTATTATTGTGCTGTGTGTATTGTGTGTGTACTGTGTGTGTATTATTGTACTGTGTGTGTGTTGTGTGTGTACGGTGTATGTATTATTGTACTCTGTGTGTGTGTACTGTGTGTGTATTATTGTGGTGTGTGTATGTGTGGTGTGTGTACTGTGTGTGTATTATTGTATTGTGTGTGTGTATTGTGTGTGTACTGTGTGTGTATTATTGTACTCTGTGTGTGTGTACTGTGTGTGTATTATTGTGGTGTGTGTATGTGTGGTGTGTGTACTGTGTGTGTATTATTGTATTGTGTGTGTGTATTGTGTGTGTACTGTGTGTGTATTATTGTACTCTGTGTGTGTGTACTGTGTGTGTATTATTGTACTGTGTATGTGTTGTGTGTGTACTGTGTGTGTATTATTGTACTGTGTGTGTGTGTTGTGTGTGTACTGTGTGTGTATTATTGTACTGTGTGTGTATTGTGTGTGTACTGTGTGTGTATTATTGTACTGTGTGTGTGTTGTGTGTGTACTGTGTGTGTATTATTGTGCTGTGTGTGTTGTGTGTGTACTGTGTGTGTATTATTGTACTGTGTGTGTGTGTTGTGTGTGTACTGTGTGTGTATTATTGTGCTGTGTGTGTGTTGTGTGTGTACTGTGTGTGTATTATTGTACTGTGTGTGTGTGCTGTGTGTGTACTGTGTGTGTATTATTGTGCTGTGTGTGTTGTGTGTGTACTGTGTGTGTATTATTGTGGTGTGTGTATGTGTGGTGTGTGTACTGTGTGTGTATTATTGTATTGTGTGTGTGTATTGTGTGTGTACTGTGTGTGTATTATTGTACTCTGTGTGTGTGTACTGTGTGTGTATTATTGTGGTGTGTGTATGTGTGGTGTGTGTACTGTGTGTGTATTATTGTATTGTGTGTGTGTATTGTGTGTGTACTGTGTGTGTATTATTGTACTCTGTGTGTGTGTACTGTGTGTGTATTATTGTGGTGTGTGTATGTGTGGTGTGTGTACTGTGTGTGTATTATTGTATTGTGTGTGTGTATTGTGTGTGTACTGTGTGTGTATTATTGTACTCTGTGTGTGTGTACTGTGTGTGTATTATTGTACTGTGTATGTGTTGTGTGTGTACTGTGTGTGTATTATTGTACTGTGTGTGTGTGTTGTGTGTGTACTGTGTGTGTATTATTGTACTGTGTGTGTATTGTGTGTGTACTGTGTGTGTATTATTGTACTGTGTGTGTGTTGTGTGTGTACTGTGTGTGTATTATTGTGCTGTGTGTGTTGTGTGTGTACTGTGTGTGTATTATTGTACTGTGTGTGTGTGTTGTGTGTGTACTGTGTGTGTATTATTGTGCTGTGTGTGTGTTGTGTGTGTACTGTGTGTGTATTATTGTACTGTGTGTGTGTGCTGTGTGTGTACTGTGTGTGTATTATTGTGCTGTGTGTGTTGTGTGTGTACTGTGTGTGTATTATTGTGCTGTGTGTATTGTGTGTGTACTGTGTGTGTATTATTGTACTGTGTGTGTGTTGTGTGTGTACTGTGTGTGTATTATTGTGCTGTGTGTGTTGTGTGTGTACGGTGTATGTATTATTGTGCTGTGTGTGTGTGTTGTGTGTGTACTGTCTGTGTATTATTGTACTGTGTGTTGTGTGTGTACTGTGTGTGTATTATTGTGCTGTGTGTGTATTATTCTACTGTGTATATGTATTGTACGTGTACTGAGTGCGTGTGTGTGTACATAGTAGTCCACGCATTGTATGTCACGCATGTACACACATGTACACACACGTGCACACATGTACACACGTGCACACACGTGTACACACATGTACACACATGTACACACATGTACACACACGTGTACACATGTACACACGTGCACACACACGTGCACACACGTGCACACACGTGTGCATGGTAAGTACATTGCATGTACACCTCCCCGCTCGGCGTTCGTTAACGTGACAGCAACGTCAACTGCTGGCGGGCTCAATCCACTGCTCGATTAAATACTGCTCCCCCCAACTTCGACACAGCCACCACCACCACCACCTCTTCATCACCATCATCATCATCATCATTCTGGCACGCTCCATTCACCCCCGAGGAACTCCTGAACGCGAATCCGACTGAGAGCACTCCATCTCGCGTCTAGTTTACGCGTTTCCGCTGCGCGGCTGCTAGTCCGCTAGTTATAGAGATATAGTTTATATATAAATATTGTATATTTTTATTGTATGTGTGCATTGACGTGCATTTGCCTGCTGTGTTACGACGTCGTGGCTAGCGTCGTCGTGGCTATTGCGGTGGGTACGCGTGGGCATCGTTGTGATTCCACGCCTGTCAGCAATCCCTTCTTCTTGGTTCTTTCGCTAAAGTCACGTAGAAGGGAAATAATAAAATAATATAATAATAAAATATAATTAAATACAATTCTCACGACGTTTCGGCCACAACGCAAGCGGCCGTCCTCAGGTGAAGAACAGGTCTGTCTTTCCGACAGTCTTTCCGACAGCCCTGTTCTTCACCTGAGGACGGCCGCTTGCGTTGTGGCCGAAACGTCGTGAGAATTGTATCTTATTATGTTTTATTTTTATTATTTTATTATTTCCCTTCTACGTGACTTTACCGAAAGAGCCAAGAAGATGAATCCCTGCAGTCACGAAAGCTTTGAATCGAAATTTGTCAAACCCCTTGTCATTGCCCTACCTTATCACCGACGAACTCAGACCTTATTGATCACCCCCGTCGTGCCCCCCTTATGAATCTCAGCGTTCATCCTACAAGGAGCGGAACACGTGGGCACAATTCTCGTGTTGGGGGCTATTATTTGTTTTCTCTGCTCGTATCGAAACGTCCGTAACACCGCACGGCGCTGAAATCTCGATTTGGCCGCGCAAGAATTACGAAGCGAACCTTCTGGGATTGACAGCGATGAGATGATGTTGGTTGTGTGGTGGTGATGGTGGTGATGGTGGTGGTGTTGAGCGTGGCACGCTGTTACCGCTATCTACAACGCTATGCATATATACTACGATATCGATCTATGTATATGTGTGTGTGTGTGTGCGATTGTAAATTACTCTCCGACCACGATGTCTCTCCTGCTACTGCTTTGGCAGTGATGCTCATTGCAGAATCAATAACAGCAACAACAACGACAACCTCAACCTCAACCTCATTCTAGATTTGAAGCTTTCGTGACTGCAAGGATTCATATTTTTAGGTTTTTTCGGTAAAGTCACGTAGGTAAAACATCAAAATTATTTTATTTTATTTTTATTAATTTTGATGTTTTACCTACGTGACTTTACCGAAAAAACCTAAAAATATGAACCTCAACCTCGAGTGGCTTTAACAAGTAATACAAATATGCGATAAACCGACGTTTCGGGGCAAACGGCTCTTCTTCGTAGCCCTGTTGTGTATTCGTATCTCGTTTGGCTTTAAGCCGGCGGAGCTGTGTGTGTGATGCAGCTAATTCGGCTGTGACGGTCCCACCTGATGACGGAGACTTGTGTTGCCTCCGAAACGTCGTGATTTTTGTTTTTATTTTATTTCATTTTCATTAATTTTGATGTTTTACCTACGTGACTTTACCGAAAAACCTAAGAATACGTGTGTGTGTGTGTCACGTCTCTCCGCATTGAATAACATTAAAGTGCCGTTGATTGCATTTTGTAAAAAAACATCAGCATGGAGCTAAAAATATTCGTAGGCAATCTCAGTAGGCGATACTAGTGTACGATCTTGGTGTGTCTCTCTGCGTGTGTGTGTCTGTCTGGGTGTGTGTCTCCGTGTCTGTGTGTTATCTCTCGGTTAAATGTAGCAATCTTTGTAAGAATTCTCTGTGTTGTATTGTATGTATAAGTTGACTTGGGTTGTTTTCTCTTTCATTTGTAGCTGATGATGATGATGATGATTTGCTTGTGTTGCAATCGAAACGTCGTGTGCTATTATTTGTTATTTATTATTTTATCTTCCTACGAGACTTTACCGATAGAACTAAAGAGTGATTGCTGCAGTAACGAAAGCGCCAAATCAAGTTTGTACGATCTTAGTTTACAATATTAGTTTACAATATTAGTTTACAATATTAGTTTACAATATCAGTATACAATATTAGTATACAATATGAGTGATATTAGTTTACAATATTAGTATACAATATGAGGGATATTAGTTTACAATATTAGTATACAATATGAGGGATATTAGTTTATAATATTAGTTTACAATATTAGTTTACAATATTAGTATACAATATTAGTATACAATATGAGTGATATTAGTTTACAATATCAGTATACAATATTAGTTTACAATATTAGTTTACAATATCAGTATACAATATCAGTATACCATATTAGTATACAATATTAGTATACAATATGAGTATACAATATGAGTGATATTAGTTTACAATATTAGTATACAATATCAGTATAAAATATACGATATTAGTTTACAATATTAGTATGCAATATCAGTATACAATATCAGTATAAAATAGTATACAATATTCGTATACAATACAATATTAATATACAATGTTACGCTATGTATTGCAATGATACGTTTACGTTAATTGTATTTTTTGGGCCTATTACATAGTTATACACGAACGGCTATGAGTGTTTAATGCGTATCACGTAATGTTTTATATTAATTACGTTTCACGCGTTGTGAGATCAGCATAGAATCCGTGTCAGTATATCGACAATTTTATTTCGTTATATGATAACACACACATTTAGTTTCGTTCGGTATTACATCGTACGAGACAAGCACACCATCTTCTTGGTTCTTTCGGTAAAGTCACGTAGAAGGGAAATAATAAAATAATAAAAATATAAAACAATAAACATTCTCACGACGTTTCGGCTGAAATCCACAGCAAGGAAATTTTAAATTTTCGAAAAGAAATTTTTGCCGTGGATTTCAGTCGAAACGTCGTGAGAATTTGTATTGTTTTATATTTCTATCATTTTCTTATTTCCCTTCTACGTGAATTTACCGAAAGAACCAACAATATGAGAATCCCTGCAGTCGCGAAAGTTTTAAATCAAAATACAATCACACTACACGCCCATTGTTATCGTACCATACAATTGTATTGCAAACGCAGTCATGGCAGTCATGTATTACATTACAATGGGCATGTATCATGACTCAAATGCATTACATTGTTCTATGCACGCGTTATATGATGCATTCATTTCATTTGACTATGCACCTATTAGATCACACATTTGTACGATGCACACGTGTATATTATACACGAGTTTTACTGCAAGACACACACATCACGCCTTATAGTAAACACGCATTACATTGAACGATGCGCGTATTCATTACCCACTTGCTTTGTATGATACGAAGTATTCGATCATGCACGTATTGTATTGTGCTATACATGTGCTAAGTTACACATGCATTATTGCATGATACATCCACTATGTACTGTATGGCAATATCAAATTAGGCGGATGGAACGATTTAAAGGGGCCCGTTTTATTAAACACTTATTGTGATCGTCTCCTGCGCCCAATGACCTACATGGTGCATTGTGACAGACGTGCAGACGATGATGTGAGTTCACGTCCCGGTTCGGGGTGGGTGGCTTGACTCATCTCATCATCAACAACAACATCGTCAACAACAACATCATCATCATCATCAACAACATCATCAACAACATCATCAACAACATCATCATCAACAACATCAACATCATCATCAACAACAACATCATCAACATCAACAACATTATCATCAACATCATCATCATCATCAGCAACATCATCAACAACATCATCAACAACAACATCATCATCATCATCAACAACATCGTCAACAACAACATCATCATCAACAACATCATCAACATCATCAACAACATCATCATCAACAACATCATCATCAACAACAACAACATCATCAACATCATCGTCATCAACAACAACATCATCATCATCAACAACATCATCAACATCATCATCAACAACATCATCATCAACATCATCATCATCATCAACATCATCAACATCAACAACATTATCATCAACATCATCATCATCATCAACATCATCATCAACAACATCATCAACAACATCATCAACAACATCATCATCATCAACAACATCATCATCATCATCAACATCATCAACATCAACAACATTATCATCAACATCATCATCATTATCATCAACATCATCATCATCATCAGCAACATCATCAACAACATCATCAACAACAACATCATCATCATCATCAACAACATCGTCAACAACAACATCATCATCAACAACATCATCAACATCATCAACAACATCATCATCAACAACATCATCATCAACAACAACAACATCATCAACATCATCGTCATCAACAACAACATCATCATCATCAACAACATCATCAACAACATCATCAACAACATCATCATCAACATCATCGTCATCAACAACAACATCATCATCATCAACAACATCATCAACAACATCATCGTCAACAACAACATCATCATCATCATCGTCAACAACATCATCAACAACAACATCATCGTCAACAATATCATCATCATCATCAACAACATCGTCATCATCATCGTCAACAACGTCATCAACATCATCGTCAACAACATCATTATCATCAACATCGACATCATCATCATCAACAACATCGTCATCATCATCGTCAACAACGTCATCAACATCATCGTCAACAACATCATCATCATCAACAACATCATCAACAACATCATCATCATCAACAACATCATCATCATCATCCCTCCCTCTCACCGAGGGAGGGAGGGAGGGGTGGGTGGGGTCGATAAAATCGGTACCACTTTATGGCAAGTCAATAGTTGATTATGGACAGGCGCGACTTCCCTCGTCACAGGAATGTGGAATTTCCACCAGACTGTCACAGCCGGGGGGGGGGGGTTGATGGGCAGGAGGTCGTGAACAACACTCGACATTTAATTGTTTTTTTACCCTTCTATCTGCCAACAAAACTGACACCTTTTTTTACAAGGAGTCATGTTTGCATAGACCACAATACCTGCAGTCATAATGCAAACAAAAAACACAACTCTGATAATGATATGCACTGTCCTTGAAGTTGATTGGTCCACACCCGAGACAGCTTTCCTTAGAGCCTAGTCTCACATGGGTTGGACCAGATGACGCCAAAAGGCGCACAACTCAAAGACAATGCACCATCAGAGCATGAGAGCTCGGGGTGAAGCATTTGCACCATTGGAACCTCATTTGCCAGAAAAAGAAAAAAATAATGATAATAGTTTTGTTACCCTTCTATCTGCCAACAAAACTGACACCTTTTTGTACAAGGAGTCATGTTTGCATAGACCACAATACCTGCAGTCATAATGCAAACAAAAAACACAACTTTGATAATGTATGTGCACTGTCCTTGAAGTTGATTGGTCCACACCCGAGACAGCTTTCCTTAGAGCCTAGTCTCACATGGTGTGTGTGCTGTGTGTGTGTTGTGTATGCTGTGTGTGTTGTGTGTGTTGTGTGTGTGTGTTGTGTGTTCTGTGTGTGTTGTTTGTGCTGTGTGTGTGCTGTGTGTGCTGTGTGTGTGTTGTGTGTGCTGTGTGTGTGTTGTGTGTGTTGTGTGTGTGTGTTGTGTGTGCTGTGTGTGTTGTTTGTGCTGTGTGTGTGCTGTGTGTGCTGTGTGTGTGTTGTGTGTGCTGTGTGTGTGTTGTGTGTGTTGTGTGTGTGTGTTGTGTGTGCTGTGTGTGTTGTTTGTGCTGTGTGTGTGCTGTGTGTGCTGTGTGTGCTGTGTGTGTGTTGTGTGTGCTGTGTGTGTGCTGTGTGTCGTGTGTGTGTCGTGTGTGTGTTGTGTGTGTGTCGTGTGTGTTGTGTGTGTTGTTTTTATTGTTGTTTGTGTTGTGTATGTTGTTGTGTGTGTTGTTGTTGTGTGTGTGCTGTGTGTGTCGTGTGTGTGTCGTGTGTCGTGTGTGTGTCGTGTGTGTGTCGTGTGTGTGTCGTGTGTGTGTCGTGTGTGTGTCGTGTGTGTGTGTTGTTGTTTGTGTTGTTGTTTGTGTTGTTGTGAGTGTTGTTTATCTTGTTGCCGTCGTTTCGTGTACCGTCGCCGCTGTGTTGTGCTACCCTGCGGGGGTGACACGGGAGGACGCTGCTGTTGTTCTAACACCATTTGAAACGGCCAGCAACAAGCAGCACCGTGAGAGTCGCACCGCGCGAGATTAGAACACCAGCCTTGAACTGAGATGCGAGGTTATCATTGTTGAGGGCGGTGATGGTGGTGGTGGTGATGGTGGTGGTGGTGGTGATGGTGGTGATGGTGGTGATGGTGGTGGTGGTGGTGATGATGGTGGTGGTGGTGATGATGGTGGTGGTGATGATGATGGTGGTGGTGGTGGTGATGGTGGTGGTGGTGGTGATGGTGGTGGTGGTCATGATGATGATGGGCTGGTGATGGTGGTGGTGATGATGGTGGTGGTGATGATGGTGGTGATGATGATGGTGGTGATGATGATGGTGGTGAGGATGATGGTGGTGGTGGTGGTGGTAATGATGGTGGTGATGATGATGGTAGTGGTGATGATGGTGGTGGTGGTGGTGGTGGTGATGATGATGATGATGGTGGTGATGATGGTGGTGGTGATGATGGTGGTGGTGATGATGATGGTGATGGTGGTGATGATGATGGTGATGATGATGGTGGTGATGGTGGTGATGGTGGTGATGGTGGTGGTGGTGATGATGATGGTGATGATGATGATGGTGGTGATGATGGTGGTGATGATGGTGGTGGTAATGATGATGGTGGTGATGATGATGGTAATGATGATGGTGGTGATGATGGTGGTGATGATGATGGTGATGATGGTGATGGGAGGAGGGGATTCCAGGGTGGAGCGGTGCGAAGGAAGAAGCAGTGAGAGAGAAAGTGAAGGTGACCGACAGTGTGGTGAAGTGAGTGGGTGGGTGAGTAAGTTAGTGATGAACTGGGTGACTGGCTGGGTGAGTGGGGGGTGAGTAGATGAGTGTGCGAGTGAGTAGATGAGCGAGTCAGTGAGTGGGTGAGTGTGTGAGTGGATGGATGAGTGAGTGGGTGAGTGTGTGAATGGATGGATGAGTGAGTGGGTGAGTGTGTGAATGGATGGATGAGTGAGTGGGTGAGTGTGTGAATGGATGGATGAGTGAGTGGATGAGTGAGTGGCTGAGTGTGTGAGTGGATGGATGAGTTAGTGGGTGAGTGTGTGAGTGGATGGGTGAGTGAGTGGGTGAGTGTGTGAGTGAGCGGATGGATGGAAGAGTGAGTGGATGAGTGAGTGGCTGAGTGTGTGAGTGGATGGGTGAGTGAGTGGGTGAGTGTGTGAATGGATGGATGAGTGAGTGGATGAGTGAGTGGCTGAGTGTGTGAGTGGATGGATGAGTTAGTGGGTGAGTGTGTGAGTGGATGGGTGAGTGAGTGGGTGAGTGTGTGAGTGAGCGGATGGATGGAAGAGTGAGTGGATGAGTGAGTGGCTGAGTGTGTGAGTGGATTGGTGAGTGAGTGGGTGAGTGTGTGAGTGAGCGGATGGATGGAAGAGTGAGTGGATGAGTGAGTGGGTGAGTGTGTGAGTGGATGGGTGAGTGAGTGGGTGAGTGTGTGAGTGAGTGGATGAGTGAGTGTGTGAGCGTGTGAGTGGGTGGATGAGTGAGTGGATGAGTGAGTGGGTGGATGAGTGAGTGGGTGAGTGTGTGAGTGGATGGATGAGTGAGTGGATGAGTGAGTGGATGGATGAGTGAGTGGCTGAGTGTGTGAGTGGATGGATGAGTTAGTGGGTGAGTGTGTGAGTGGATGGGTGAGTGAGTGGGTGAGTGTGTGAGTGAGCGGATGGATGGAAGAGTGAGTGGATGAGTGAGTGGCTGAGTGTGTGAGTGGATGGATGAGTGAGCGGGTGAGTGTGTGAGTGAGCGGATGGATGGAAGAGTGAGTGGATGAGTGAGTGTGTGAGTGAGTGGGTGAGTGTGTGAGCCGATGGAAGAGTGAGTGGGTGAGTGGGTGAGTGGATGAGTGTGTGAGTGAGTGAGTGGGTGGATGAGTGAGTGAGTGAGTATTTGAGTGGATGGATGGATGGAAGAGTGGATGAGTGATCTGCAGTGTTGTGGTGGTTGTTGACCACAGTACAGATGATACGAAACAGTGATTGTTAGGCCCTATAGCCATAGATATACGATTATGTAAACGTGCATGACTCTGAACACACCATTGCACATCTGTATTCCAGATGTGCTCGAACACGGTCACGTTGCAGAGCGGGACAGACACGCTCACCCACACCACCGCACAATTCAAACTCGGGTTTGTCAAACGCTAACCGGTAACCGTTTCCTTGAGTCGGATAACCGGTTTGAGTAAGCAACCAGGAATCGGTCACCGTTTCCTATGGAATGTTACTTGGTCACGAAGGAGCAGATGCGTGTGCGCTCACAGCACTTGCCCCTACAGTCTGCCAAGGCTATATGGGGGATCTTTGTCTTTTTGCGTGCGTGTGGGGAGCGGTGGTGCAGCGGTTAGCGCTACGCTGCGCTACGAACCCGGCGACCCGGGGTCGATTCCCGCTCACTGGCCAACACCACCAGTGGCGATTATCTGAACCGGTCCCGGGCCTCCCCTAGGTCGACTCAGCCTCAAACGAGTACCTGGTGCGGTGTGTAAACATTGTGCCACTGGGGAGACAAAGGCGGTCGGGCGATGTTGCTGGCTCACCCACCCCCTCGTTCGTGTTGCCGTGCCGGCCTTCATAGGTGCTACTCGCTAACAGCACTTGCCCCTACAGTCTGTTAAGGCTACACGGGGGATCTTTGTCTTTGTTTCGCGCTCGCCCCCCCCCCCCCCCAGTGGAAACCGCACGGCGGTTTGAGAAAATGTTGGGGGCTCGTTGCTCAGCGGTGGTGAGACGAAATCGTGATTCCGATGAGTACGAAAACCGTTAACCGGTTTTTTTTGTTATGCGGTTACCGGTAATGAGTGATTTACATTTTTTTGTTTTACAATCCGAGCGATGTTCTGCGCAGACCGGAGCAGGCACAGACCCATTGCCGCGTCAATGGGTCTGTGCCTCCGATTAGCACCGGTTGGCTATGTGAGAAGTTCAACATACATGCTGCTGCTGCTGATGATGATGTTGCTGATGATGATGCTGCTGATGATGTTGCTGCTGATGATGCTGATGATGATGCTGATGATGATGCTGCTGATGATGCTGCTGATGATGCTGCTGATGATGCTGCTGATGATGATGATGCTGCTGATGATGATGCTGATGCTGATGCTGATGATGCTGCTGATGATGATGCTGCTGATGATGATGCTGCTGATGATGTTGCTGATGCTGCTGCTGATGATGCTGCTGCTGATGATGCTGCTGATGATGATGCTGCTGATGATGATGCTGATGATGATGCTGCTGATGATGATGATGCTGCTGCTGATGATGCTGCTGATGCTGCTGATGATGATGCTGATGATGTTGCTGCTGATGCTGATGATGATGCTGCTGATGATGCTGATGATGATGATGCTGCTGATGATGCTGATGATGATGCTGATGATGCCGATGATGATGATGCTGATGATGCTGATGATGATGATGCTGATGATGCCGCCGCTGCTGCAACTTATGTTGATAGTTTTTGCTGATGATGCTGCTGATGATGCTGATGATGCTGATGATGATGCCGATGATGATGCTGCTGCTGCTGCTGATGATGATGCTGATGATGATGCTGTTGAAGATGATGATGCTGATGATGATAAGGCCGCCGTTGCTGCTACTTACGCTGATAGTTTTTGCTGATGATGCTGTTGCTACTACTGCTGACATCACTGCTGATGCTGATGATGATGCTGATGATGCTGCTGATGATGATGCCGCCTCCGTTGCTGCAACTTATGCTGATAGTTTTTGCTGATGATGCTGCTGTTGCTACTACTGCTGACACAACTGCTGATGCTGATGATGTTGTTGATGATGATGGCGATGCTGATTATACTGCCGCTGATGATGATGCCGATGCCGCTGCTGCTGCTACTTATGCTGATGTTTTTTTTTGCTGATGATGCTGCTGCTGCTACCATTGCTGCTTCTACTGCTGATACAACTGCTGTTGATGCTGATGATGATGCTGATGATGATGCTGATGCTAATACTGCGATTCCAAGCTCGTGTAGAATCCGCGTTTTGCAAACCCCTTCGCCGAATGTTTGCGCAACTGTACTTTACAAATGTGTATCTCCACTGCTGGATTAAAGCCCCCATCTCCCCCCCATCTCCTCACCACGATGTGCCGGTCACGTGTGTCGTTGTTTGACCATACTTCACCACTCCGGTCAGCACGGATGAACGAGTTGGAACTTTGCCGGGGCGTCGCTCGCTGGGCACTGAGATTAGCGGCGCCCAAGCGGCTGCAGAGGTCGCAAACGGGTTTTGATTCCTTACCCGTACCCGTACCCGGCCGTACCCGTACCCTACCCGTACCCGGCCGGGTATCGGGTAGGGTACGGGTTTCGGGTACCCGATTGCGACCTCTGGGATGAAGCCATGTTGCAAGCGCGGACGGGTTGATTCTAGGAACTTGAATTGTGAGAAGAGACAAGACGTTGGGAAATGAGTGACAAACGGTGACTCACCAGTGACTCACGGCCTACCCGTACCCGTACCCGGCCGCACCAGGGTCGCAGACGGGTACCCGTACCCGGCCGGGTATCGGGTACCCGGTTGCGACCTCTGCCAAGCGAGCAGAGCAACCTCGGGTCTCTACCGGTTACCGTTCGGCGATGCGCGCTAACCGCTGCGCCACCGCTCCTGCCACGCGAAATAAAAAAAAACGTGGTAAAGTCAGCGGCGCTGTTTGCGATGACCGTGGCTTGATGTTGATCTACCGACAGTCGATTATACCAGGGGCGCCGGGTCTACAGGAGGTCGTGGGTTCGATCCCGACCCTGCTGCTGCTGCTGTATATTTGGAGTTTGCGTGGCTCTCTCATCATCATCAAGGTGGCTACGAGATGTTAACTACCTCGCCTGGTGTGCAGGAGGTCGTGGGTTCGATCCCGACCCTGACGCCTGCTGCTGCTGCTGCTGTAGATTTGGAGTTTTCGGTGTCTCCACCGCGTGGATTTTCCCCCGCGTCCTCCGGTTTTTCCCTCAACATTTACAATCGACGACCACGCGTTTCGAGTGTTTGGCCCGCTGCTGTAAATGTTCACGTGACGACGATGACGACGACGACGACGACGACGATGATGACGATAATGACGACGATGATGATGATGACGATGATGACAACGATGATGATGATGATGACGATGATTACGACGACGATGATGATGATGACGATGACGACGATGACGACAATGATGATGACGACGATGATGATGACGACGACGACGACGACGATGATGATGACGATGATGACGACGACGACGATGATGATGACGACGATGATGATGACGATGATGATGATGACGATGACGATGACGACGACGACGACGATGATGATGACGATGATGACGACGACGACGACGATGATGATGACGATGATGACGACGACGACGATGATGATGACGATGATGACGACGACGACGACGATGACGACGACAATGATGACGACGATGAAGACGACGATGATGATGACGATGATGACGACGACGATGACGACGACGACGATGATGATGACGACGACGATGACGATGACGACAATGATGACGACGACGACGAGCCACTTGATTGAGATAGTTGGTCGCTTCTGAACAAGAGCTACAGAGCGCGAGTGGTGGGGCCTTAACCCTCGTAAAGTTACACAAATGTTTTAGTTTCGCGTTAAGCCAACCGGAGGTCCATGCCAACGCCGTGTTTATCATCAGCCAGCCCCTGGGGAGCGGTGGCGCAGTGGTTAGCGCACCGCGCGCCACGAAACCCTCACGATCAATGACAGCTGACGGCAAATATTTGAATCGGTGTCACCTGGTGTGGACTTTGTGTTGTTGTTATTTTAATTTTTTTTGTTTTTAAACTCGCGTCCTTACGAGTATTCTGGCTACCGCTTCAAATACTCTTAGTTTTTTTTTCGGTAAAGTCACGTAGAAGGGAAGTAATAAAATAATACAAATGAAACATAATAAAATAAAAAAATTCTCACGACGTTTCGGCTACAACGCAAGCAGCCGTCTTCAGGTGAAGAATGAGACACTGCCAAGCTAGGAGCTTATATATAAGCTGGGTTGGAGGTGGAAGAAGAGCGCCTTAACACCTCCAACCCAGCTTATATGTAAGCTCCTAGCTTGGCAGTGTCTCATTCTTCACCTGAAGACTGCTGCTTGCGTTGTAGCCGAAACGTCGTCAGAATTATTTTATTTTATTATGTTTCATTTGTATTATTTTATTACTTCCCTTCTACGTGATGACTTTACCGAAAGAACCAAGAAGATGAATCCCTGCAGTCACGAAAGCTTTAAATCGAAATGTAAAGTCACGTAGGTAAAAAAAAAGAAATTAAAATTAATAAAAAATAAAGTCACGACGTTTCGGGAGGCAACACAAGTCTCCGTCATCAGGTGGGACCGTCACAGCCAGATTTTCTGCATCAACTGAGGCAGGAATTTTAATTTCATTTTTTCTACCTACGTGACTTTACCGAAATAAACTAAGAGTACGAATCCTTGCAGTCACGAAAGCTTCACATTCAGAATGAACACCGCTTCAAATGTCCACAACGCGGCGGGAAGGCGCTGCCGATGAGCCGCCACGCGTGACGGCCGCGTGGCTCCGGCAACAAACAAAATTAACATCGCTCAGTGCGGAGTTACCCCGGTAACTCTGTGTGTCTCTGTGTATCTCTGTGTATCTCTGTGGGTCTCTGTGTGTCTCTGTGTGTCTCTGTGTGTCTCTGTGTATCTCTGTGTGTCTCTGTGTGTCTCTGTGTATCTCTGTGGGTCTCTGTGGGTCTCTGTGTGTCTCTGTGGGTCTCTGTGTGTCTCTGTGTGTCTCTGTGTGTCTCTGTGTGTCTCTGTGTGTCTCTGTGTGTCTCTGTGTGTCTCTGTGGGTCTCTATGTATCTCTGTGTGTCTCTGTGTGTCTCTGTGTAACTCTGTGTGTCTCTGTGTAACTCTGTGTGTCTCTGTGTGTCTCTGTGGGTCTCTATGTGTCTCTGTGTGTCTCTGTGTATCTCTGTGTGTCTCTGTGTGTCTCTGTGTATCGCTGTGTGTCTCTGTGTGTCTCTGTGTGTCTCTGTGTATCTCTGTGTGTCTCTGTGTGTCTCTGTGGGTCTCTGTGTGTCTCTGTGTGTCTCTGTGGGTCTCTGTGTATCTCTGTGTGTCTCTGTGTGTCTCTGTGTGTCTCTGTGTATCTCTGTGTGTCTCTGTGTATCTCTGTGTATCTCTGTGTGTCTCTGTGTGTCTCTGTGTATCTCTGTGGGTCTCTATGTATCTCTGTGTGTCTCTGTGTGTCTCTGTGTAACTCTGTGTGTCTCTGTGTAACTCTGTGTGTCTCTGTGTGTCTCTGTGTGTATCTGTGTGTCTCTGTGTATCTCTGTGTATCTCTGTGGGTCTCTGTGTGTCTCTGTGTATCTCTGTGTGTCTCTGTGGGTCTCTGTGTGTCTCTGTGTGTCTCTGTGTATCTCTGTGTGTCTCTGTGTGTCTCTGTGTATCTCTGTGTGTCTCTGTGTATCTCTGTGTGTCTCTGTGTATCTCTGTGTGTCTCTGTGTATTTCTGTGGGTCTCTATGTATCTCTGTGTGTCTCTGTGTGTCTCTGTGTATCTCTATGTATCTCTGTGTGTCTCTGTGTATCTCTGTGTGTCTCTGTGTGTCTCTATGTGTATCTCTGTGTATCTCTGTGGGTCTCTGTGTGTCTCTGTGGGTCTCTATGGATCTCTGTGTATCTCTGTGGGTCTCTGTGTGTCTCTATGTATCTCTGTGGGTCTCTGTGTGTCTCTATGTATCTCTGTGTGTCTCTGTGCGTCTCTGTGTGTCTCTATGTATCTCTACGTGTCTCTATGTATCTCTATGCGTCTCTATGTATCTCTATGGATCTCTGTGGGTCTCTATGTATCTCTGTGTGTCTCTGTGTATCTCTGTGGGTCTCTGTGTGTCTCTATGTATCTCTACGTGTCTCTATGTATCTCTATGCGTCTCTATGTATCTCTATATATCTCTGTGGGTCTCTATGTATCTCTGTGTGTCTCTGTGTATCTCTGTGCGTCTCTGTATCTCTGTGCGACTCTATGTATCTCTGTGGGTCTCTATGTATCTCTGTGGGTCTCTATGTATCTCTGTGTGTCTCTGTGTATCTCTGTGGGTCTCTGTGGGTCTCTGTGGGTCTCTATGTATCTCTGTGTGTCTCTATGTATCTCTGTGGGTCTCTGTGGGTCTCTGTGGGTCTCTATGTATCTCTGTGTATCTCTGTGTGTCTCTATGTATCTCTGGATCTCGGTGGGTCTCTGTGGGTCTCTATGTATCTCTATGTATCTCTATGTATCTCTGCGGGTCTCTATGCATCTCTATGTATCTCTGTGTATCTCTGTGGATCTCTATGCATCTCTATGTATCTCTGTGTATCTCTGTGGATCTCTATGCATCTCTATGTATCTCTGTGTATCTCTGCGGGTCTCTATGCATCTCTATTGGTCTACTAAAAGTGCTCCATCGCCTGGGTTGCATGGCCGCGGTGGCACCGAGTGAAGGCCGGCACAGCGATGTTTACACACCGCACCAGGTACTCATTCGAGGCTGAGTCGACCTAGGGGAGGCACAGGACCGGTTCAGACGATCGTCACTGGGCGGTGTTGACCGCCGTGAGCCGGGAATCGAACTCGGGTCGCCGGGTTCGTAGCGCGGCGTAGCGCTAACCACTGCACCACCGCTCCCCACACAGACACACACACACAATAACATTGCCACGGTGTGTGTATGTGTACACAATGATAGTGTGTGTGTGTGTGTTTTAATGTTTGTATATTGTGTATGCTGTCTGTATTGTGTATATTGTTTATATAACGTGTATCGTGTCTATTGTTAACACTGCATACATTGTGTATAGTGCATGTATCGTACATATAGTGTATATTATGTGTATTGTGTATATTGTGTACATGTGATGTGTTCATTGTGTAATATGTGTACATATAATGTATGTTCTTGTGTATTGTGTATATTGTGTACATGTTATGTGTTCATTGTGTAATATGTGTACATATAATGTATATTCTTGTATATTGTGGACGTCTGTGCGTGTATCTGTGTATGTTGTACATATATGTGGATGTCGTGTTTATCTGTACACAGTTTTGCGTGTATTTGTACAAAGTGCACAAATCATACAAACCATGCACACGTGTGTATACACACGTGTGCTGTATTGTGTGTACGGTATATGTTATGTATGCTGTAGATGTTGTGTATATTGTGAATATTGTGAATATGCGTATACAGCGTGTCTGTGCGTATTGTGTCTATGATGCACGCGTTGTGTATTGCAGTGCGTATTGTACACAGATTGTGTGCATGTTGTGTGTGTTGTGTGTACGTTGTGTACACGTTGTGTACACGTTGTGTGTGTACGTTGTGTACACGTTGTGTGTACGTTGTGTGTGCGTTGTGTGTGCGTTGCGTGTGCGTTGCGTGTGCGTTGTGTGTGCGTTGTGTGTGCATGCTGTGTACGTTGTGTGTACGTTGTGTACACGTTGTGTGTACGTTGTGTGTACGTTGTGTACACGTTGTGTGTGTACGTTGTGTGCACGTTGTGTGTATACGTTGTGTACACGTTGTGTGTACGTTGTGTGTACGTTGTGTGTACACGTTGTGTACACGTTGTGTGTACGTTGTGTGTACGTTGTGTACACGTTGTGTGTGTACGTTGTGTGCACGTTGTGTGTATACGTTGTGTACACGTTGTGTGTACGTTGTGTGTACACGTTGTGTACACGTTGTGTCAACGTGAAGAGATACGCGTGCGGGGTGACGCTGCGTATGGTGAACACGAAGTTTCTGTGAGTCTCTGTGAGTCTCTCTGTGTGAGTCTCTATGTGAGTCTCTCTGTGAGTCTCTGTGTGTCTCTGTGTGTGTCTCTGTGAGTCTCTGTGAGTCTCTGTGTGTGTCTCTGTGAGTCTCTGTGTGTCTCTGTGAGTGTCTGTGAGTCTCTGTGAGTCTCTGTGTGTGAGTCTCTGTGAGTCTCTGAGGGTCTCTGTGTGTGAGTCTCTGTGAGTCTCTGAGGGTCTCTGTGTGTGAGTCTCTGTGTGAGTCTCTGTGAGTCTCTGTGAGTCTATGTGAGTCTCTGTGTGTGAGTCTCTGTGAGTCTCTGAGGGTCTCTGTGTGTGAGTCTCTGTGAGTCTCTGAGGGTCTCTGTGTGTGAGTCTCTGTGAGTCTCTGTGTGTGAGTCTCTGTGTGAGTCTCTGTGAGTCTCTGTGAGTCTATGTGAGTCTCTGTGTGTGAGTCTCTGTGAGTCTCTGAGGGTCTCTGTGTGTGAGTCTCTGTGAGTCTCTGAGGGTCTCTGTGTGTGAGTCTCTGTGAGTCTCTGTGTGTGAGTCTCTGTGTGAGTCTCTGTGAATCTCTGTGAGTCTCTGTGTGAGTCTCTATGAGTCTCTGTGAGTCTCTGTGAGTCTCTGTGTGTGAATCTGTGTGAGTCTCTGTGTGAGTCTCTGTGTGAGTCTCTGTGAATCTCTATGAGTCTCTGTGTGAGTCTCTATGAGTCTCTGTGAGTCTCTGTGAGTCTCTGTGTGTGAATCTCTGTGAGTCTCTGTGTGTCTCTGTGAGTCTCTGTGAGTCTCTGTGTGTGAGTCTCTGTGAATCTCTATGAGTCTCTGTGAGTCTCTGTGAGTCTCTGTGTGTGAATCTCTGTGAGTCTCTGTGTGAGTCTCTATGAGTCTCTGTGTGTCTCTGTGAGTCTCTGTGTGTGAATCTCTATGAGTCTCTGTGTGAGTCTCTAGGAGTCTCTGTGAGTCTCTGTGAGTCTCTGTGTGTGAATCTCTATGAGTCTCTGTGTGAGTCTCTATGAGTCTCTATGAGTCTCTGTGTGTCTCTGTGAGTCTCTGTGTGTGAATCTCTATGAGTCTCTGTGTGAGTCTCTATGAGTCTCTGTGTGTCTCTGTGAGTCTCTGTGTGTGAATCTCTGTGAGTCTCTGTGAGTCTCTGTGAGTCTCTGTGTGGGAATCTCTGTGAGTCTCTGTGTGTCTCTGTGAGTCTCTGTGAGTCTCTGTGAGTCTCTGTGTGTGAGTCTCTATGAGTCTCTGTGAGTCTCTGTGAGTCTCTGTGTGTGAATCTCTGTGAGTCTCTGTGTGTCTCTGTGAGTTTCTGTGTGTGAATCTCTGTGAGTCTCTGTGAGTCTGTGTGAGTTTCTGTGAGTCTTTGTGAGTCTCTCTGTGTGAGTCTCTATGTGAGTCTCTCTGTGGGTCTCTGTGAGTCTCTGTGAGTCTCTGTGAGTCTCTGAGGGTCTCTGTGTGTGAGTCTTTGTGTGTCTCTGTGAGTCTCTGTGAGTTTATGTGAGTCTCTGTGAGTCTCTCTGTGTGAGTCTCTATGTGAGTCTCTCTGTGGGTCTCTGTGAGTCTCTGTGAGTCTCTGTGAGTCTCTGAGGGTCTCTGTGTGTGAGTCTCTGTCAGTCTCTGAGGGTCTCTGTGTGTGAGTCTCTGTGTGAGTCTCTGTGAGTCTCTGTGAGTCTCTGTATGTGAGTCTCTGTGAGTCTCTGAGGGTCTCTGTGTGTGAGTCTCTGTGAGTCTCTGAGGGTCTCTGTGTGTGAGTCTCTGTGAGTCACTGTGTGTGAGTCTCTGTGTGAGTCTCTGTGAATCTCCGTGAGTCTCTGTGTGAGTCTCTATGAGTCTCTGTGAGTCTCTGTGAGTCTCTGTGTGTGAATCTCTGTGAGTCTCTGTGTGTCTCTGTGAGTCTCTGTGTGTGAATCTCTGTGAGTCTCTGTGTGTCTCTGTGAGTCTCTGTGTGTGTGTCTCTGTGAGTTTCTGTGAGTCTCTGTGAGTCTCTCCGTGAGTTTCTGTGAGTCTCTGTGAGTCTCTGTGTGAGGGTCTCTGTGTGTGAGTCTCTGTGTGTGAGTCTCTGTGAGTCGCTGTGTGAGTCTCTGTGTGAGTCTCTGTGTGAGGGTCTCTGTGAGTCTCTGTGAGTCTCTGATGGTCTCTGTGTGTGAGTCTCTGTGAGTCTCTGTGAGTCTCTGTGTGTGAGTCTCTGTGAGTCTCTGAGGGTCTCTGTGTGTGAGTCTCTGTGAGTCTCTGAGGGTCTCTGTGTGTGAGTCTCTGTGTGAGTCTCTGTGAGTCTCTGTGAGTTTCTGCGTGAGTTTCTGTGAGTCTCTGTGAGTCTCTGTGTGAGGGTCTCTGTGTGTGAGTCTCTGTGTGTGAGTCTCTGTGTGAGGGTCTCTGTGTGTGAGTCTCTGTGAGTCTCTGTGAGTCTCTGAGGGTCTCTGTGTGTGAGTCTTTGTGTGTCTCTGTGAGTCTCTGTGAGTCTCTGTGAGTCTCTGTGTGAGGGTCTCTGTGTGTGAGTCTCTGTGTGTGAGTCTCTGTGTGTGAGTCTCTGTGTGAGGGTCTCTGTGTGTGAGTCTCTGTGAGTCTCTGTGAGTCGCTGTGTGAGTCTCTGTGTGAGTCTCTGTGTGAGTCTCTGTGTGAGGGTCTCTGTGAGTCTCTGTGAGTCGCTGTGTGTCTCTGTGAGTCTCTGTGAGTCTCTGAGGGTCTCTGTGAGTCTCTGTGGGTCTCTGTGTGAGTCTCTGTGAGTCTCTGTGTGTCTCTGTGAGTCTCTGTGAGTCTCTGAGGGTCTCTGTGAGTCTCTGTGAGTCTCTGTGGGTCTCTGTGTGAGTCTCTGTGAGTCTCTGTGTGAGGGTCTCTGTGAGTCTCTGTGAGTCTCTGTGTGTCTCTGTGTGTGTCTCTGTGAGTCTCTGTGGGTCTCTGTGAGTCTATGTGAATGTCTGTGTGAGGGTCTCTGTGAGTCTCTGTGTGAGGGTCTCTGTGAGTCTCTGTGTGTGTGTCTCTGTGTGTGTCTCTGTGTGAGTCTCTGTGTGAGTCTCTGTATGTGTGCCTCTGTGTGTGTCTCTGTGTGAGTCTCTGTGTATCTCTGTGAGTCTCTGTGTGAGTCTCTGTGAGTCTATGTGAGTCTCGGTGAGTCTCTGTGTGTGAGTCTCTGTGTGAGTCTCTGTGTGTGAGTCTCTGTGAGTCTCTGTGGGTCTTTGTGTGAGTCTCTGTGTGTGAGTCTCTGTGAGTCTCTGTGAGTCTCTGTGTGAGTCTCTGTGTGAGGGTCTCTGTGAGTCTTTGTGTGTGTGTCTCTGTGTGAGTCTCTGTGTGAGTCTCTGTATGTGGGTCTCTGTGTGAGTCTCTGTGAGTCTCTGTGGGTCTTTGTGTGAGTCTCTGTGTGTGAGTCTCTATGAGTCTCTGTGAGTCTCTGTGAGTCTCGGTGAGTCTCTGTGTGTGAGTCTCTGCGTGTGAGTCTCTGTGAGTCTCTATGTGAGTCTCTGTGTGTAAGTCTCGGTGAGTCTCGGTGAGTCTCGGTGTGTAAGTCTCGGTGTGTGAGTCTCTATGTGAGTCTCTGTGAGTCTCTGTGAGTCTCTGTGAGTCTCGGTGAGTCTCTGTGAGTCTCTGTGAGTCTCGGTGAGTCTCGGTGAGTCTCTGTGAGTCTCTATGTGAGTCTCTGTGAGTCTCTGTGAGTCTCTGTGAGTCTCGGTGAGTCTCGGTGAGTCTCTGTGTGTAAGTCTCGGTGTGTGAGTCTCTATGTGAGTCTCTGTGAGTCTCTGTGAGTCTCTGTGAGTCTCTGTGAGTCTCTGTGAGTCTCGGTGAGTCTCTGTGTGTAAGTCTCGGTGTGTGAGTCTCTATGTGAGTCTCTGTGAGTCTCTGTGAGTCTCTGTGTGTGAGTCTCTGTGAATCTCTGTGAGTCTCTGTGAGTCTCGGTGAGTCTCTGTGTGTGAGTCTCTGTGTGAGTCTCTGTGTGTGAGTCTCTGTGAGTCTCTGTGGGTCTTTGTGTGAGTCTCTGTGTGTGAGTCTCTGTGAGTCTCTGTGAGTCTCTGTGTGAGTCTCTGTGTGAGGGTCTCTGTGAGTCTTTGTGTGTGTGTCTCTGTGTGAGTCTCTGTGTGAGTCTCTGTATGTGGGTCTCTGTGTGAGTCTCTGTGAGTCTCTGTGGGTCTTTGTGTGAGTCTCTGTGTGTGAGTCTCTATGAGTCTCTGTGAGTCTCTGTGAGTCTCGGTGAGTCTCTGTGTGTGAGTCTCTGCGTGTGAGTCTCTGTGAGTCTCTATGTGAGTCTCTGTGTGTAAGTCTCGGTGAGTCTCGGTGAGTCTCGGTGTGTAAGTCTCGGTGTGTGAGTCTCTATGTGAGTCTCTGTGAGTCTCTGTGAGTCTCGGTGAGTCTCTGTGAGTCTCGGTGAGTCTCTGTGAGTCTCTATGTGAGTCTCTGTGAGTCTCTGTGAGTCTCTGTGAGTCTCGGTGAGTCTCGGTGAGTCTCTGTGTGTAAGTCTCGGTGTGTGAGTCTCTATGTGAGTCTCTGTGAGTCTCTGTGAGTCTCTGTGTGTGAGTCTCTGTGAGTCTCTGTGAGTCTCTGTGAGTCTCGGTGAGTCTCTGTGTGTAAGTCTCGGTGTGTGAGTCTCTATGTGAGTCTCTGTGAGTCTCTGTGAGTCTCTGTGTGTGAGTCTCTGTGAATCTCTGTGAGTCTCTGTGAGTCTCGGTGAGTCTCTGTGTGTGAGTCTCTGTGTGAGTCTCTGTGAGTCTCTGTGAGTCTCTATGTGAGTCTCTGTGAGTCTCTGTGAGTCTCGGTGAGTCTCTGTGTGTGAGTCTCTATGTGAGTCTCTGTGAGTCTCTGTGAGTCTCTGTGAGTCTCTGTGGAGGTGCTTGCTCCTCCACTCATCCTCCCCCTTCTCATCACCTACCCACTCACCTACCCACTCACCTACCCACTCACCTACCCACTCACCTACCCACTCAGCTACCCACTCATTCATCGACTCACCTACCCACTCACCTACCCACTCACCTACCCACTCACCTACCCACTCAGCTACCCACTCATTCATCGACTCACCTACCCACTCACCTACCCACTCACCTACCCACTCATTCATCGACTCGCCTACCCATTCACCTACCCACTCACCTACCCACTCATTCATCGACTCGCCTACCCACTCACCTACCCACTCACCTACCCACTCATTCATCGACTCGCCTACCCACTCACCTACCCACTCACCTACCCACTCATTCATCGACTCACCTACCCACTCACCTACCCACTCACCTACCCACTCATTCATCGACTCGCCTACCCACTCACCTACCCACTCACCTACCCACTCATTCATCGACTCGCCTACCCACTCACCTACCCACTCACCTACCCACTCATTAATCGACTCGCCTACCCACTCACCTACCCACTCACCTACCCACTCATTCATTGACTCACCTACCCACTCACCTACCCACTCACCTACCCACTCAGCTACCCACTCATTCATCGACTCACCTACCCACTCACCTACCCACTCACCTACCCACTCACCTACCCACTCAGCTACCCACTCATTCATCGACTCACCTACCCACTCACCTACCCACTCACCTACCCACTCATTCATCGACTCGCCTACCCACTCACCTACCCACTCACCTACCCACTCATTCATCGACTCGCCTACCCACTCACCTACCCACTCACCTACCCACTCATTCATCGACTCGCCTACCCACTCACCTACCCACTCACCTACCCACTCATTCATCGACTCACCTACCCACTCACCTACCCACTCACCTACCCACTCATTCATCGACTCGCCTACCCACTCACCTACCCACTCACCTACCCACTCATTCATCGACTCGCCTACCCACTCACCTACCCACTCACCTACCCACTCATTCATCGACTCGCCTACCCACTCACCTACCCACTCACCTACCCACTCATTCATTGACTCACCTACCCACTCACCTACCCACTCACCTACCCACTCATTCATCGACTCGCCTACCCACTCACCTACCCACTCACCTACCCACTCATTCATCGACTCACCTACCCACTCACCTACCCACTCACGTACCCACTCATTCATCGACTCGCCTACCCACTCACCTACCCACTCACCTACCCACTCATTCATCGACTCACCTACCCACTCACCTACCCACTCGCCTACCCACTCACCTACCCATTCATTCATTGACTCACCTACCCACTCACCTACCCACTCGCCTACCCACTCACCTACCCACTCATTCATCGATTCACCTACCCACTCACCTACCCACTCACCTACCCACTCGCCTACCCACTCACCTACCCACTCACCTACCCACTCACCTACCCACTCACCTACCCACTCACTCATCGACTCACCTACCCACTCACCTACCCACTCACCTACCCACTCACCTACCCACTCAGTTACCCACTCATTCATCGACTCACCTACCCACTCACCTACCCACTCACCTACCCACTCATTCATCGACTCGCCTACCCACTCACCTACCCACTCACCTACCCACTCATTCATCGACTCGCCTACCCACTCACCTACCCACTCACCTACCCACTCATTCATCGACTCGCCTACCCACTCACCTACCCACTCACCTACCCACTCATTCATCGACTCACCTACCCACTCACCTACCCACTCACCTACCCACTCATTCATCGACTCGCCTACCCACTCACCTACCCACTCAGCTACCCACTCATTCATCGACTCACCTACCCACTCACCTACCCACTCACCTACCCACTCATTCATCGACTCGCCTACCCACTCACCTACCCACTCACCTACCCACTCATTCATCGACTCGCCTACCCACTCACCTACCCACTCACCTACCCACTCATTCATCGACTCGCCTACCCACTCACCTACCCACTCACCTACCCACTCATTCATCGACTCACCTACCCACTCACCTACCCACTCACCTACCCACTCATTCATCGACTCGCCTACCCACTCACCTACCCACTCACCTACCCACTCATTCATCGACTCGCCTACCCACTCACCTACCCACTCACCTACCCACTCATTCATCGACTCGCCTACCCACTCACCTACCCACTCACCTACCCACTCATTCATTGACTCACCTACCCACTCACCTACCCACTCACCTACCCACTCATTCATCGACTCGCCTACCCACTCACCTACCCACTCACCTACCCACTCATTCATCGACTCACCTACCCACTCACCTACCCACTCACGTACCCACTCATTCATCGACTCGCCTACCCACTCACCTACCCACTCACCTACCCACTCATTCATCGACTCACCTACCCACTCACCTACCCACTCGCCTACCCACTCACCTACCCATTCATTCATTGACTCACCTACCCACTCACCTACCCACTCGCCTACCCACTCACCTACCCACTCATTCATCGATTCACCTACCCACTCACCTACCCACTCACCTACCCACTCGCCTACCCACTCACCTACCCACTCACCTACCCACTCACCTACCCACTCACCTACCCACTCACTCATCGACTCACCTACCCACTCACCTACCCACTCACCTACCCACTCACCTACCCACTCAGTTACCCACTCATTCATCGACTCACCTACCCACTCACCTACCCACTCACCTACCCACTCATTCATCGACTCGCCTACCCACTCACCTACCCACTCACCTACCCACTCATTCATCGACTCGCCTACCCACTCACCTACCCACTCACCTACCCACTCATTCATCGACTCGCCTACCCACTCACCTACCCACTCACCTACCCACTCATTCATCGACTCACCTACCCACTCACCTACCCACTCACCTACCCACTCATTCATCGACTCGCCTACCCACTCACCTACCCACTCACCTACCCACTCATTCATCGACTCGCCTACCCACTCACCTACCCACTCACCTACCCACTCATTCATCGACTCGCCTACCCACTCACCTACCCACTCACCTACCCACTCATTCATTGACTCACCTACCCACTCACCTACCCACTCACCTACCCACTCATTCATCGACTCGCCTACCCACTCACCTACCCACTCACCTACCCACTCATTCATCGACTCACCTACCCACTCACCTACCCACTCACGTACCCACTCATTCATCGACTTGCCTACCCACTCACCTACCCACTCACCTACCCACTCATTCATCGACTCACCTACCCACTCACCTACCCACTCGCCTACCCACTCACCTACCCATTCATTCATCGACTCACCTACCCACTCACCTACCCACTCGCCTACCCACTCACCTACCCACTCATTCATCGACTCACCTACCCACTCACCTACCCACTCACCTACCCACTCGCCTACCCACTCACCTACCCACTCACCTACCCACTCACCTACCCACTCACTCATCGACTCACCTACCCACTCACCTACCCACTCATTCATCGACTCGCCTACCCACTCACCTACCCACTCACCTACCCACTCATTCATCGACTCGCCTACCCACTCACCTACCCACTCACCTACCCACTCATTCATCGACTCACCTACCCACTCACCTACCCACTCACCTACCCACTCATTCATCGACTCGCCTACCCACTCACCTACCCACTCACCTACCCACTCATTCATCGACTCGCCTACCCACTCACCTACCCACTCACCTACCCACTCATTCATCGACTCGCCTACCCACTCACCTACCCACTCACCTACCCACTCACCTACCCACTCATTCATTGACTCACCTACCCACTCACCTACCCACTCACCTACCCACTAATTCATCGACTCGCCTACCCACTCACCTACCCACTCACCTACCCACTCATTCATCGACTCACCTACCCACTCACCTACCCACTCACGTACCCACTCATTCATCGACTCGCCTACCCACTCACCTACCCACTCACCTACCCACTCATTCATCGACTCACCTACCCACTCACCTACCCACTCGCCTACCCACTCACCTACCCATTCATTCATTGACTCACCTACCCACTCACCTACCCACTCGCCTACCCACTCACCTACCCACTCATTCATCGACTCACCTACCCACTCACCTACCCACTCACCTACCCACTCGCCTACCCACTCACCTACCCACTCACCTACCCACTCACCTACCCACTCACCTACCCACTCACTCATCGACTCACCTACCCACTCACCTACCCACTCACCTACCCACTCACCTACCCACTCAGTTACCCACTCACCTACCCACTCACCTACCCACTCACCTACCCACTCACTCATCGACTCACCTACCCACTCACCTACCCACTCGCCTACCCACTCACCTACCCACTCATTCATCGACTCACCTACCCACTCACCTACCCACTCACCTACCCACTCGCCTACCCACTCACCTACCCACTCACCTACCCACTCACCTACCCACTCACCTACCCACTCACTCATCGACTCACCTACCCACTCACCTACCCACTCATTCATCGACTCGCCTACCCACTCACCTACCCACTCACCTACCCACTCATTCATCGACTCGCCTACCCACTCACCTACCCACTCACCTACCCACTCATTCATCGACTCACCTACCCACTCACCTACCCACTCACCTACCCACTCATTCATCGACTCGCCTACCCACTCACCTACCCACTCACCTACCCACTCATTCATCGACTCGCCTACCCACTCACCTACCCACTCACCTACCCACTCATTCATCGACTCGCCTACCCACTCACCTACCCACTCACCTACCCACTCATTCATTGACTCACCTACCCACTCACCTACCCACTCACCTACCCACTAATTCATCGACTCGCCTACCCACTCACCTACCCACTCACCTACCCACTCATTCATCGACTCACCTACCCACTCACCTACCCACTCACGTACCCACTCATTCATCGACTCGCCTACCCACTCACCTACCCACTCACCTACCCACTCATTCATCGACTCACCTACCCACTCACCTACCCACTCGCCTACCCACTCACCTACCCATTCATTCATTGACTCACCTACCCACTCACCTACCCACTCGCCTACCCACTCACCTACCCACTCATTCATCGACTCACCTACCCACTCACCTACCCACTCACCTACCCACTCGCCTACCCACTCACCTACCCACTCACCTACCCACTCACCTACCCACTCACCTACCCACTCACTCATCGACTCACCTACCCACTCACCTACCCACTCACCTACCCACTCATTCATCGACTCGCCTACCCACTCACCTACCCACTCACCTACCCACTCATTCATCGACTCGCCTACCCACTCACCTACCCACTCACCTACCCACTCATTCATCGACTCGCCTACCCACTCACCTACCCACTCACCTACCCACTCATTCATCGACTCACCTACCCACTCACCTACCCACTCACCTACCCACTCATTCATCGACTCACCTACCCACTCACCTACCCACTCGCCTACCCACTCACCTACCCATTCATTCATCGACTCACCTACCCACTCACCTACCCACTCGCCTACCCACTCACCTACCCACTCATTCATCGACTCACCTACCCACTCACCTACCCACTCACCTACCCACTCGCCTACCCACTCACCTACCCACTCACCTACCCACTCACCTACCCACTCACCTACCCACTCACCTACCCACTCACTCATCGACTCACCTACCCACTCACCTACCCACTCACCTACCCACTCACCTACCCACTCGCCTACCCACTCACCTACCCACTCAGCTACCCACTCACCTACCCACTCGCCTACCCACTCACCTACCCACTCATTCATCGACTCACCTACCCACTCACCTACCCACTCGCCTACCCACTCAGCTACCCACTCACCTACCCACTCACCTACCCCCTCGCCTACCCACTCGCCTACCCACTCGCCTACCCACTCACCTACCCACTCGCCTACCCACTCACCTACCCACTCGCCTACCCACTCACCTACCCACTCACCTACCCACTCACCTACCCACTCACCTACCCACTCACCTACCCACTCGCCTACCCACTCACCTACCCACTCACCTACCCACTCACCTAACCACTCACCTACCCACTCAGCTAGGTACTCAGCCACTCACCTACCCACTCACTTAACCACTCACCTACCCACTCACCTACCCACTCAGCTAGGTACTCGGCCACTCACCTACCCACTCACCTACCCATTCATTCACCTACTCGGCTAACCACTCGCCTACCCACTCATTCATCTACTCACCTATACACTCACCTACCCACTCAGCTAGGTACTCAGCCACTCACCTACCCACTCACCTACCCACTCACCTACCCACTCACCTACCCACTCACCTACCCACTCACCTACCCACTCACCTACCCACACACCTACCCACGCGGCTATCTATTGTACTTGCGAGTATTGCATTGTGTGTATATTGTACAGACCACACTGGTATTGTTTACGTGACGCGGCTGTCCTCACCGGATAACCCACTCGCGGTGTTCGTAAGTGCGGGGACTCCTCTACTTGCGAACGAGTTCGGTTCCAGAGGTCTCGTTCGTAAGTCGATCTGTTCGTAAGTGCAACTTTACTCCCGTCGATTCCAAACGCGTTGAACGGCGCGGCATGTAAACTAGGCACGGGGAATTATTTTAAAAGTTGTCTAATCTCCTGCAGATGCCACTGGTTCTTCACGTTCTGCAGATGTAGATGCCACTGGTTCTTCATTTTCTGCAGATGTAGATGCCACTGATTCTTCACGTTCTGCAGTTGTAGATGCCGCTGGTTCTTCACGTTCTGCAGATGTAGATGCCACTGGTTCTTCACGTTCTGCAGATGTAGATGCCACTGGTTCTTCACGTTCTGCAGATGTAGATGCCGCTGGTTCTTCACGTTCTGCAGATGTAGATGCCACTGGTTCTTCACGTTCTGCAGATGTAGATGCCACTGGTTCTTCACGTTCTGCAGATGTAGATGCCACTGGTTCTTCACGTTCTGCAGATGTAGATGCCACTGGTTCTTCACGTTCTGTAGATGTAGTTGCCACTGGTTCTTCACGTTCTGCAGATGTAGATGCCACTGGTTCTTCACGTTCTGTAGATGTAGATGCCACTGGTTCTTCACGTTCTGTAGATGTAGTTGCCACTGGTTCTTCACGTTCTGCAGATGTAGATGCCACTGGTTCTTCACGTTCTGCAGATGTAGATGCCACTGGTTCTTCACGTTCTGCAGATGTAGATGCCACTGGTTCTTCACGTTCTGCAGATGTAGATGCCACTGGTTCTTCACGTTCTGTAGATGTAGTTGCCACTGGTTCTTCACGTTCTGCAGATGTAGATGCCACTGGTTCTTCACGTTCTGTAGATGTAGATGCCACTGGTTCTTCACGTTCTGTAGATGTAGTTGCCACTGGTTCTTCACGTTCTGCAGATGTAGATGCCACTGGTTCTTCACGTTCTGCAGATGTAGATGCCACTGGTTCTTCACGTTCTGTAGATGTAGTTGCCACTGGTTCTTCACGTTCTGCAGATGTAGATGCCACTGGTTCTTCACGTTCTGCAGATGTAGATGCCACTGGTTCTTCACGTTCTGTAGATGTAGATGCCACTGGTTCTTCACGTTCTGCAGATGTAGATGCCACTGGTTCTTCACGTTCTGTAGATGTAGATGCCACTGGTTCTTCACGTTCTGCAGATGTAGATGCCACTGGTTCTTCACGTTCTGCAGATGTAGATGCCACTGGTTCTTCACGTTCTGCAGATGTAGATGCCACTGGTTCTTCACGTTCTGCAGATGTAGATGCCACTGGTTCTTCACGTTCTGTAGATGTAGATGCCACTGGTTCTTCACGTTCTGCAGATGTAGATGCCACTGGTTCTTCACGTTCTGTAGATGTAGATGCCACTGGTTCTTCACGTTCTGCAGATGTAGATGCCACTGGTTCTTCATGTTCTGCAGATGTAGATGCCACTGGTTCTTCACGTTCTGCAGATGTAGATGCCACTGGTTCTTCATGTTCTGCAGATGTAAATGC
>NW_027615124.1:0-83379 GCF_965212315.1 Lampetra planeri | reverse complement strand
TTGTCGGCCCGGGTTGGTTGTTGTCGGCCCGGGTTGGTTGTTGTCGGCCCGGGTTGGTTGTTGTCGGCCCGGGTTGGTTGTTGTCGGCCCGGGTTGGTTGTTGTCGGCCCGGGTTGGTTGTTGTCGGCCCGGGTTGGTTGTTGTCGGCCCGGGTTGGTTGTTGTCGGCCCGGGTTGGTTGTTGTCGGCCCGGGTTGGTTGTTGTCGGCCCGGGTTGGTTGTTGTCGGCCCGGGTTGGTTGTTGTCGGCCCGGGTTGGTTGTTGTCGGCCCGGGTTGGTTGTTGTCGGCCCGGGTTGGTTGTTGTCGGCCCGGGTTGGTTGTTGTCGGCCCGGGTTGGTTGTTGTCGGCCCGGGTTGGTTGTTGTCGGCCCGGGTTGGTTGTTGTCGGCCCGGGTTGGTTGTTGTCGGCCCGGGTTGGTTGTTGTCGGCCCGGGTTGGTTGTTGTCGGCCCGGGTTGGTTGTTGTCGGCCCGGGTTGGTTGTTGTCGGCCCGGGTTGGTTGTTGTCGGCCCGGGTTGGTTGTTGTCGGCCCGGGTTGGTTGTTGTCGGCCCGGGTTGGTTGTTGTCGGCCCGGGTTGGTTGTTGTCGGCCCGGGTTGGTTGTTGTCGGCCCGGGTTGGTTGTTGTCGGCCCGGGTTGGTTGTTGTCGGCCCGGGTTGGTTGTTGTCGGCCCGGGTTGGTTGTTGTCGGCCCGGGTTGGTTGTTGTCGGCCCGGGTTGGTTGTTGTCGGCCCGGGTTGGTTGTTGTCGGCCCGGGTTGGTTGTTGTCGGCCCGGGTTGGTTGTTGTCGGCCCGGGTTGGTTGTTGTCGGCCCGGGTTGGTTGTTGTCGGCCCGGGTTGGTTGTTGTCGGCCCGGGTTGGTTGTTGTCGGCCCGGGTTGGTTGTTGTCGGCCCGGGTTGGTTGTTGTCGGCCCGGGTTGGTTGTTGTCGGCCCGGGTTGGTTGTTGTCGGCCCGGGTTGGTTGTTGTCGGCCCGGGTTGGTTGTTGTCGGCCCGGGTTGGTTGTTGTCGGCCCGGGTTGGTTGTTGTCGGCCCGGGTTGGTTGTTGTCGGCCCGGGTTGGTTGTTGTCGGCCCGGGTTGGTTGTTGTCGGCCCGGGTTGGTTGTTGTCGGCCCGGGTTGGTTGTTGTCGGCCCGGGTTGGTTGTTGTCGGCCCGGGTTGGTTGTTGTCGGCCCGGGTTGGTTGTTGTCGGCCCGGGTTGGTTGTTGTCGGCCCGGGTTGGTTGTTGTCGGCCCGGGTTGGTTGTTGTCGGCCCGGGTTGGTTGTTGTCGGCCCGGGTTGGTTGTTGTCGGCCCGGGTTGGTTGTTGTCGGCCCGGGTTGGTTGTTGTCGGCCCGGGTTGGTTGTTGTCGGCCCGGGTTGGTTGTTGTCGGCCCGGGTTGGTTGTTGTCGGCCCGGGTTGGTTGTTGTCGGCCCGGGTTGGTTGTTGTCGGCCCGGGTTGGTTGTTGTCGGCCCGGGTTGGTTGTTGTCGGCCCGGGTTGGTTGTTGTCGGCCCGGGTTGGTTGTTGTCGGCCCGGGTTGGTTGTTGTCGGCCCGGGTTGGTTGTTGTCGGCCCGGGTTGGTTGTTGTCGGCCCGGGTTGGTTGTTGTCGGCCCGGGTTGGTTGTTGTCGGCCCGGGTTGGTTGTTGTCGGCCCGGGTTGGTTGTTGTCGGCCCGGGTTGGTTGTTGTCGGCCCGGGTTGGTTGTTGTCGGCCCGGGTTGGTTGTTGTCGGCCCGGGTTGGTTGTTGTCGGCCCGGGTTGGTTGTTGTCGGCCCGGGTTGGTTGTTGTCGGCCCGGGTTGGTTGTTGTCGGCCCGGGTTGGTTGTTGTCGGCCCGGGTTGGTTGTTGTCGGCCCGGGTTGGTTGTTGTCGGCCCGGGTTGGTTGTTGTCGGCCCGGGTTGGTTGTTGTCGGCCCGGGTTGGTTGTTGTCGGCCCGGGTTGGTTGTTGTCGGCCCGGGTTGGTTGTTGTCGGCCCGGGTTGGTTGTTGTCGGCCCGGGTTGGTTGTTGTCGGCCCGGGTTGGTTGTTGTCGGCCCGGGTTGGTTGTTGTCGGCCCGGGTTGGTTGTTGTCGGCCCGGGTTGGTTGTTGTCGGCCCGGGTTGGTTGTTGTCGGCCCGGGTTGGTTGTTGTCGGCCCGGGTTGGTTGTTGTCGGCCCGGGTTGGTTGTTGTCGGCCCGGGTTGGTTGTTGTCGGCCCGGGTTGGTTGTTGTCGGCCCGGGTTGGTTGTTGTCGGCCCGGGTTGGTTGTTGTCGGCCCGGGTTGGTTGTTGTCGGCCCGGGTTGGTTGTTGTCGGCCCGGGTTGGTTGTTGTCGGCCCGGGTTGGTTGTTGTCGGCCCGGGTTGGTTGTTGTCGGCCCGGGTTGGTTGTTGTCGGCCCGGGTTGGTTGTTGTCGGCCCGGGTTGGTTGTTGTCGGCCCGGGTTGGTTGTTGTCGGCCCGGGTTGGTTGTTGTCGGCCCGGGTTGGTTGTTGTCGGCCCGGGTTGGTTGTTGTCGGCCCGGGTTGGTTGTTGTCGGCCCGGGTTGGTTGTTGTCGGCCCGGGTTGGTTGTTGTCGGCCCGGGTTGGTTGTTGTCGGCCCGGGTTGGTTGTTGTCGGCCCGGGTTGGTTGTTGTCGGCCCGGGTTGGTTGTTGTCGGCCCGGGTTGGTTGTTGTCGGCCCGGGTTGGTTGTTGTCGGCCCGGGTTGGTTGTTGTCGGCCCGGGTTGGTTGTTGTCGGCCCGGGTTGGTTGTTGTCGGCCCGGGTTGGTTGTTGTCGGCCCGGGTTGGTTGTTGTCGGCCCGGGTTGGTTGTTGTCGGCCCGGGTTGGTTGTTGTCGGCCCGGGTTGGTTGTTGTCGGCCCGGGTTGGTTGTTGTCGGCCCGGGTTGGTTGTTGTCGGCCCGGGTTGGTTGTTGTCGGCCCGGGTTGGTTGTTGTCGGCCCGGGTTGGTTGTTGTCGGCCCGGGTTGGTTGTTGTCGGCCCGGGTTGGTTGTTGTCGGCCCGGGTTGGTTGTTGTCGGCCCGGGTTGGTTGTTGTCGGCCCGGGTTGGTTGTTGTCGGCCCGGGTTGGTTGTTGTCGGCCCGGGTTGGTTGTTGTCGGCCCGGGTTGGTTGTTGTCGGCCCGGGTTGGTTGTTGTCGGCCCGGGTTGGTTGTTGTCGGCCCGGGTTGGTTGTTGTCGGCCCGGGTTGGTTGTTGTCGGCCCGGGTTGGTTGTTGTCGGCCCGGGTTGGTTGTTGTCGGCCCGGGTTGGTTGTTGTCGGCCCGGGTTGGTTGTTGTCGGCCCGGGTTGGTTGTTGTCGGCCCGGGTTGGTTGTTGTCGGCCCGGGTTGGTTGTTGTCGGCCCGGGTTGGTTGTTGTCGGCCCGGGTTGGTTGTTGTCGGCCCGGGTTGGTTGTTGTCGGCCCGGGTTGGTTGTTGTCGGCCCGGGTTGGTTGTTGTCGGCCCGGGTTGGTTGTTGTCGGCCCGGGTTGGTTGTTGTCGGCCCGGGTTGGTTGTTGTCGGCCCGGGTTGGTTGTTGTCGGCCCGGGTTGGTTGTTGTCGGCCCGGGTTGGTTGTTGTCGGCCCGGGTTGGTTGTTGTCGGCCCGGGTTGGTTGTTGTCGGCCCGGGTTGGTTGTTGTCGGCCCGGGTTGGTTGTTGTCGGCCCGGGTTGGTTGTTGTCGGCCCGGGTTGGTTGTTGTCGGCCCGGGTTGGTTGTTGTCGGCCCGGGTTGGTTGTTGTCGGCCCGGGTTGGTTGTTGTCGGCCCGGGTTGGTTGTTGTCGGCCCGGGTTGGTTGTTGTCGGCCCGGGTTGGTTGTTGTCGGCCCGGGTTGGTTGTTGTCGGCCCGGGTTGGTTGTTGTCGGCCCGGGTTGGTTGTTGTCGGCCCGGGTTGGTTGTTGTCGGCCCGGGTTGGTTGTTGTCGGCCCGGGTTGGTTGTTGTCGGCCCGGGTTGGTTGTTGTCGGCCCGGGTTGGTTGTTGTCGGCCCGGGTTGGTTGTTGTCGGCCCGGGTTGGTTGTTGTCGGCCCGGGTTGGTTGTTGTCGGCCCGGGTTGGTTGTTGTCGGCCCGGGTTGGTTGTTGTCGGCCCGGGTTGGTTGTTGTCGGCCCGGGTTGGTTGTTGTCGGCCCGGGTTGGTTGTTGTCGGCCCGGGTTGGTTGTTGTCGGCCCGGGTTGGTTGTTGTCGGCCCGGGTTGGTTGTTGTCGGCCCGGGTTGGTTGTTGTCGGCCCGGGTTGGTTGTTGTCGGCCCGGGTTGGTTGTTGTCGGCCCGGGTTGGTTGTTGTCGGCCCGGGTTGGTTGTTGTCGGCCCGGGTTGGTTGTTGTCGGCCCGGGTTGGTTGTTGTCGGCCCGGGTTGGTTGTTGTCGGCCCGGGTTGGTTGTTGTCGGCCCGGGTTGGTTGTTGTCGGCCCGGGTTGGTTGTTGTCGGCCCGGGTTGGTTGTTGTCGGCCCGGGTTGGTTGTTGTCGGCCCGGGTTGGTTGTTGTCGGCCCGGGTTGGTTGTTGTCGGCCCGGGTTGGTTGTTGTCGGCCCGGGTTGGTTGTTGTCGGCCCGGGTTGGTTGTTGTCGGCCCGGGTTGGTTGTTGTCGGCCCGGGTTGGTTGTTGTCGGCCCGGGTTGGTTGTTGTCGGCCCGGGTTGGTTGTTGTCGGCCCGGGTTGGTTGTTGTCGGCCCGGGTTGGTTGTTGTCGGCCCGGGTTGGTTGTTGTCGGCCCGGGTTGGTTGTTGTCGGCCCGGGTTGGTTGTTGTCGGCCCGGGTTGGTTGTTGTCGGCCCGGGTTGGTTGTTGTCGGCCCGGGTTGGTTGTTGTCGGCCCGGGTTGGTTGTTGTCGGCCCGGGTTGGTTGTTGTCGGCCCGGGTTGGTTGTTGTCGGCCCGGGTTGGTTGTTGTCGGCCCGGGTTGGTTGTTGTCGGCCCGGGTTGGTTGTTGTCGGCCCGGGTTGGTTGTTGTCGGCCCGGGTTGGTTGTTGTCGGCCCGGGTTGGTTGTTGTCGGCCCGGGTTGGTTGTTGTCGGCCCGGGTTGGTTGTTGTCGGCCCGGGTTGGTTGTTGTCGGCCCGGGTTGGTTGTTGTCGGCCCGGGTTGGTTGTTGTCGGCCCGGGTTGGTTGTTGTCGGCCCGGGTTGGTTGTTGTCGGCCCGGGTTGGTTGTTGTCGGCCCGGGTTGGTTGTTGTCGGCCCGGGTTGGTTGTTGTCGGCCCGGGTTGGTTGTTGTCGGCCCGGGTTGGTTGTTGTCGGCCCGGGTTGGTTGTTGTCGGCCCGGGTTGGTTGTTGTCGGCCCGGGTTGGTTGTTGTCGGCCCGGGTTGGTTGTTGTCGGCCCGGGTTGGTTGTTGTCGGCCCGGGTTGGTTGTTGTCGGCCCGGGTTGGTTGTTGTCGGCCCGGGTTGGTTGTTGTCGGCCCGGGTTGGTTGTTGTCGGCCCGGGTTGGTTGTTGTCGGCCCGGGTTGGTTGTTGTCGGCCCGGGTTGGTTGTTGTCGGCCCGGGTTGGTTGTTGTCGGCCCGGGTTGGTTGTTGTCGGCCCGGGTTGGTTGTTGTCGGCCCGGGTTGGTTGTTGTCGGCCCGGGTTGGTTGTTGTCGGCCCGGGTTGGTTGTTGTCGGCCCGGGTTGGTTGTTGTCGGCCCGGGTTGGTTGTTGTCGGCCCGGGTTGGTTGTTGTCGGCCCGGGTTGGTTGTTGTCGGCCCGGGTTGGTTGTTGTCGGCCCGGGTTGGTTGTTGTCGGCCCGGGTTGGTTGTTGTCGGCCCGGGTTGGTTGTTGTCGGCCCGGGTTGGTTGTTGTCGGCCCGGGTTGGTTGTTGTCGGCCCGGGTTGGTTGTTGTCGGCCCGGGTTGGTTGTTGTCGGCCCGGGTTGGTTGTTGTCGGCCCGGGTTGGTTGTTGTCGGCCCGGGTTGGTTGTTGTCGGCCCGGGTTGGTTGTTGTCGGCCCGGGTTGGTTGTTGTCGGCCCGGGTTGGTTGTTGTCGGCCCGGGTTGGTTGTTGTCGGCCCGGGTTGGTTGTTGTCGGCCCGGGTTGGTTGTTGTCGGCCCGGGTTGGTTGTTGTCGGCCCGGGTTGGTTGTTGTCGGCCCGGGTTGGTTGTTGTCGGCCCGGGTTGGTTGTTGTCGGCCCGGGTTGGTTGTTGTCGGCCCGGGTTGGTTGTTGTCGGCCCGGGTTGGTTGTTGTCGGCCCGGGTTGGTTGTTGTCGGCCCGGGTTGGTTGTTGTCGGCCCGGGTTGGTTGTTGTCGGCCCGGGTTGGTTGTTGTCGGCCCGGGTTGGTTGTTGTCGGCCCGGGTTGGTTGTTGTCGGCCCGGGTTGGTTGTTGTCGGCCCGGGTTGGTTGTTGTCGGCCCGGGTTGGTTGTTGTCGGCCCGGGTTGGTTGTTGTCGGCCCGGGTTGGTTGTTGTCGGCCCGGGTTGGTTGTTGTCGGCCCGGGTTGGTTGTTGTCGGCCCGGGTTGGTTGTTGTCGGCCCGGGTTGGTTGTTGTCGGCCCGGGTTGGTTGTTGTCGGCCCGGGTTGGTTGTTGTCGGCCCGGGTTGGTTGTTGTCGGCCCGGGTTGGTTGTTGTCGGCCCGGGTTGGTTGTTGTCGGCCCGGGTTGGTTGTTGTCGGCCCGGGTTGGTTGTTGTCGGCCCGGGTTGGTTGTTGTCGGCCCGGGTTGGTTGTTGTCGGCCCGGGTTGGTTGTTGTCGGCCCGGGTTGGTTGTTGTCGGCCCGGGTTGGTTGTTGTCGGCCCGGGTTGGTTGTTGTCGGCCCGGGTTGGTTGTTGTCGGCCCGGGTTGGTTGTTGTCGGCCCGGGTTGGTTGTTGTCGGCCCGGGTTGGTTGTTGTCGGCCCGGGTTGGTTGTTGTCGGCCCGGGTTGGTTGTTGTCGGCCCGGGTTGGTTGTTGTCGGCCCGGGTTGGTTGTTGTCGGCCCGGGTTGGTTGTTGTCGGCCCGGGTTGGTTGTTGTCGGCCCGGGTTGGTTGTTGTCGGCCCGGGTTGGTTGTTGTCGGCCCGGGTTGGTTGTTGTCGGCCCGGGTTGGTTGTTGTCGGCCCGGGTTGGTTGTTGTCGGCCCGGGTTGGTTGTTGTCGGCCCGGGTTGGTTGTTGTCGGCCCGGGTTGGTTGTTGTCGGCCCGGGTTGGTTGTTGTCGGCCCGGGTTGGTTGTTGTCGGCCCGGGTTGGTTGTTGTCGGCCCGGGTTGGTTGTTGTCGGCCCGGGTTGGTTGTTGTCGGCCCGGGTTGGTTGTTGTCGGCCCGGGTTGGTTGTTGTCGGCCCGGGTTGGTTGTTGTCGGCCCGGGTTGGTTGTTGTCGGCCCGGGTTGGTTGTTGTCGGCCCGGGTTGGTTGTTGTCGGCCCGGGTTGGTTGTTGTCGGCCCGGGTTGGTTGTTGTCGGCCCGGGTTGGTTGTTGTCGGCCCGGGTTGGTTGTTGTCGGCCCGGGTTGGTTGTTGTCGGCCCGGGTTGGTTGTTGTCGGCCCGGGTTGGTTGTTGTCGGCCCGGGTTGGTTGTTGTCGGCCCGGGTTGGTTGTTGTCGGCCCGGGTTGGTTGTTGTCGGCCCGGGTTGGTTGTTGTCGGCCCGGGTTGGTTGTTGTCGGCCCGGGTTGGTTGTTGTCGGCCCGGGTTGGTTGTTGTCGGCCCGGGTTGGTTGTTGTCGGCCCGGGTTGGTTGTTGTCGGCCCGGGTTGGTTGTTGTCGGCCCGGGTTGGTTGTTGTCGGCCCGGGTTGGTTGTTGTCGGCCCGGGTTGGTTGTTGTCGGCCCGGGTTGGTTGTTGTCGGCCCGGGTTGGTTGTTGTCGGCCCGGGTTGGTTGTTGTCGGCCCGGGTTGGTTGTTGTCGGCCCGGGTTGGTTGTTGTCGGCCCGGGTTGGTTGTTGTCGGCCCGGGTTGGTTGTTGTCGGCCCGGGTTGGTTGTTGTCGGCCCGGGTTGGTTGTTGTCGGCCCGGGTTGGTTGTTGTCGGCCCGGGTTGGTTGTTGTCGGCCCGGGTTGGTTGTTGTCGGCCCGGGTTGGTTGTTGTCGGCCCGGGTTGGTTGTTGTCGGCCCGGGTTGGTTGTTGTCGGCCCGGGTTGGTTGTTGTCGGCCCGGGTTGGTTGTTGTCGGCCCGGGTTGGTTGTTGTCGGCCCGGGTTGGTTGTTGTCGGCCCGGGTTGGTTGTTGTCGGCCCGGGTTGGTTGTTGTCGGCCCGGGTTGGTTGTTGTCGGCCCGGGTTGGTTGTTGTCGGCCCGGGTTGGTTGTTGTCGGCCCGGGTTGGTTGTTGTCGGCCCGGGTTGGTTGTTGTCGGCCCGGGTTGGTTGTTGTCGGCCCGGGTTGGTTGTTGTCGGCCCGGGTTGGTTGTTGTCGGCCCGGGTTGGTTGTTGTCGGCCCGGGTTGGTTGTTGTCGGCCCGGGTTGGTTGTTGTCGGCCCGGGTTGGTTGTTGTCGGCCCGGGTTGGTTGTTGTCGGCCCGGGTTGGTTGTTGTCGGCCCGGGTTGGTTGTTGTCGGCCCGGGTTGGTTGTTGTCGGCCCGGGTTGGTTGTTGTCGGCCCGGGTTGGTTGTTGTCGGCCCGGGTTGGTTGTTGTCGGCCCGGGTTGGTTGTTGTCGGCCCGGGTTGGTTGTTGTCGGCCCGGGTTGGTTGTTGTCGGCCCGGGTTGGTTGTTGTCGGCCCGGGTTGGTTGTTGTCGGCCCGGGTTGGTTGTTGTCGGCCCGGGTTGGTTGTTGTCGGCCCGGGTTGGTTGTTGTCGGCCCGGGTTGGTTGTTGTCGGCCCGGGTTGGTTGTTGTCGGCCCGGGTTGGTTGTTGTCGGCCCGGGTTGGTTGTTGTCGGCCCGGGTTGGTTGTTGTCGGCCCGGGTTGGTTGTTGTCGGCCCGGGTTGGTTGTTGTCGGCCCGGGTTGGTTGTTGTCGGCCCGGGTTGGTTGTTGTCGGCCCGGGTTGGTTGTTGTCGGCCCGGGTTGGTTGTTGTCGGCCCGGGTTGGTTGTTGTCGGCCCGGGTTGGTTGTTGTCGGCCCGGGTTGGTTGTTGTCGGCCCGGGTTGGTTGTTGTCGGCCCGGGTTGGTTGTTGTCGGCCCGGGTTGGTTGTTGTCGGCCCGGGTTGGTTGTTGTCGGCCCGGGTTGGTTGTTGTCGGCCCGGGTTGGTTGTTGTCGGCCCGGGTTGGTTGTTGTCGGCCCGGGTTGGTTGTTGTCGGCCCGGGTTGGTTGTTGTCGGCCCGGGTTGGTTGTTGTCGGCCCGGGTTGGTTGTTGTCGGCCCGGGTTGGTTGTTGTCGGCCCGGGTTGGTTGTTGTCGGCCCGGGTTGGTTGTTGTCGGCCCGGGTTGGTTGTTGTCGGCCCGGGTTGGTTGTTGTCGGCCCGGGTTGGTTGTTGTCGGCCCGGGTTGGTTGTTGTCGGCCCGGGTTGGTTGTTGTCGGCCCGGGTTGGTTGTTGTCGGCCCGGGTTGGTTGTTGTCGGCCCGGGTTGGTTGTTGTCGGCCCGGGTTGGTTGTTGTCGGCCCGGGTTGGTTGTTGTCGGCCCGGGTTGGTTGTTGTCGGCCCGGGTTGGTTGTTGTCGGCCCGGGTTGGTTGTTGTCGGCCCGGGTTGGTTGTTGTCGGCCCGGGTTGGTTGTTGTCGGCCCGGGTTGGTTGTTGTCGGCCCGGGTTGGTTGTTGTCGGCCCGGGTTGGTTGTTGTCGGCCCGGGTTGGTTGTTGTCGGCCCGGGTTGGTTGTTGTCGGCCCGGGTTGGTTGTTGTCGGCCCGGGTTGGTTGTTGTCGGCCCGGGTTGGTTGTTGTCGGCCCGGGTTGGTTGTTGTCGGCCCGGGTTGGTTGTTGTCGGCCCGGGTTGGTTGTTGTCGGCCCGGGTTGGTTGTTGTCGGCCCGGGTTGGTTGTTGTCGGCCCGGGTTGGTTGTTGTCGGCCCGGGTTGGTTGTTGTCGGCCCGGGTTGGTTGTTGTCGGCCCGGGTTGGTTGTTGTCGGCCCGGGTTGGTTGTTGTCGGCCCGGGTTGGTTGTTGTCGGCCCGGGTTGGTTGTTGTCGGCCCGGGTTGGTTGTTGTCGGCCCGGGTTGGTTGTTGTCGGCCCGGGTTGGTTGTTGTCGGCCCGGGTTGGTTGTTGTCGGCCCGGGTTGGTTGTTGTCGGCCCGGGTTGGTTGTTGTCGGCCCGGGTTGGTTGTTGTCGGCCCGGGTTGGTTGTTGTCGGCCCGGGTTGGTTGTTGTCGGCCCGGGTTGGTTGTTGTCGGCCCGGGTTGGTTGTTGTCGGCCCGGGTTGGTTGTTGTCGGCCCGGGTTGGTTGTTGTCGGCCCGGGTTGGTTGTTGTCGGCCCGGGTTGGTTGTTGTCGGCCCGGGTTGGTTGTTGTCGGCCCGGGTTGGTTGTTGTCGGCCCGGGTTGGTTGTTGTCGGCCCGGGTTGGTTGTTGTCGGCCCGGGTTGGTTGTTGTCGGCCCGGGTTGGTTGTTGTCGGCCCGGGTTGGTTGTTGTCGGCCCGGGTTGGTTGTTGTCGGCCCGGGTTGGTTGTTGTCGGCCCGGGTTGGTTGTTGTCGGCCCGGGTTGGTTGTTGTCGGCCCGGGTTGGTTGTTGTCGGCCCGGGTTGGTTGTTGTCGGCCCGGGTTGGTTGTTGTCGGCCCGGGTTGGTTGTTGTCGGCCCGGGTTGGTTGTTGTCGGCCCGGGTTGGTTGTTGTCGGCCCGGGTTGGTTGTTGTCGGCCCGGGTTGGTTGTTGTCGGCCCGGGTTGGTTGTTGTCGGCCCGGGTTGGTTGTTGTCGGCCCGGGTTGGTTGTTGTCGGCCCGGGTTGGTTGTTGTCGGCCCGGGTTGGTTGTTGTCGGCCCGGGTTGGTTGTTGTCGGCCCGGGTTGGTTGTTGTCGGCCCGGGTTGGTTGTTGTCGGCCCGGGTTGGTTGTTGTCGGCCCGGGTTGGTTGTTGTCGGCCCGGGTTGGTTGTTGTCGGCCCGGGTTGGTTGTTGTCGGCCCGGGTTGGTTGTTGTCGGCCCGGGTTGGTTGTTGTCGGCCCGGGTTGGTTGTTGTCGGCCCGGGTTGGTTGTTGTCGGCCCGGGTTGGTTGTTGTCGGCCCGGGTTGGTTGTTGTCGGCCCGGGTTGGTTGTTGTCGGCCCGGGTTGGTTGTTGTCGGCCCGGGTTGGTTGTTGTCGGCCCGGGTTGGTTGTTGTCGGCCCGGGTTGGTTGTTGTCGGCCCGGGTTGGTTGTTGTCGGCCCGGGTTGGTTGTTGTCGGCCCGGGTTGGTTGTTGTCGGCCCGGGTTGGTTGTTGTCGGCCCGGGTTGGTTGTTGTCGGCCCGGGTTGGTTGTTGTCGGCCCGGGTTGGTTGTTGTCGGCCCGGGTTGGTTGTTGTCGGCCCGGGTTGGTTGTTGTCGGCCCGGGTTGGTTGTTGTCGGCCCGGGTTGGTTGTTGTCGGCCCGGGTTGGTTGTTGTCGGCCCGGGTTGGTTGTTGTCGGCCCGGGTTGGTTGTTGTCGGCCCGGGTTGGTTGTTGTCGGCCCGGGTTGGTTGTTGTCGGCCCGGGTTGGTTGTTGTCGGCCCGGGTTGGTTGTTGTCGGCCCGGGTTGGTTGTTGTCGGCCCGGGTTGGTTGTTGTCGGCCCGGGTTGGTTGTTGTCGGCCCGGGTTGGTTGTTGTCGGCCCGGGTTGGTTGTTGTCGGCCCGGGTTGGTTGTTGTCGGCCCGGGTTGGTTGTTGTCGGCCCGGGTTGGTTGTTGTCGGCCCGGGTTGGTTGTTGTCGGCCCGGGTTGGTTGTTGTCGGCCCGGGTTGGTTGTTGTCGGCCCGGGTTGGTTGTTGTCGGCCCGGGTTGGTTGTTGTCGGCCCGGGTTGGTTGTTGTCGGCCCGGGTTGGTTGTTGTCGGCCCGGGTTGGTTGTTGTCGGCCCGGGTTGGTTGTTGTCGGCCCGGGTTGGTTGTTGTCGGCCCGGGTTGGTTGTTGTCGGCCCGGGTTGGTTGTTGTCGGCCCGGGTTGGTTGTTGTCGGCCCGGGTTGGTTGTTGTCGGCCCGGGTTGGTTGTTGTCGGCCCGGGTTGGTTGTTGTCGGCCCGGGTTGGTTGTTGTCGGCCCGGGTTGGTTGTTGTCGGCCCGGGTTGGTTGTTGTCGGCCCGGGTTGGTTGTTGTCGGCCCGGGTTGGTTGTTGTCGGCCCGGGTTGGTTGTTGTCGGCCCGGGTTGGTTGTTGTCGGCCCGGGTTGGTTGTTGTCGGCCCGGGTTGGTTGTTGTCGGCCCGGGTTGGTTGTTGTCGGCCCGGGTTGGTTGTTGTCGGCCCGGGTTGGTTGTTGTCGGCCCGGGTTGGTTGTTGTCGGCCCGGGTTGGTTGTTGTCGGCCCGGGTTGGTTGTTGTCGGCCCGGGTTGGTTGTTGTCGGCCCGGGTTGGTTGTTGTCGGCCCGGGTTGGTTGTTGTCGGCCCGGGTTGGTTGTTGTCGGCCCGGGTTGGTTGTTGTCGGCCCGGGTTGGTTGTTGTCGGCCCGGGTTGGTTGTTGTCGGCCCGGGTTGGTTGTTGTCGGCCCGGGTTGGTTGTTGTCGGCCCGGGTTGGTTGTTGTCGGCCCGGGTTGGTTGTTGTCGGCCCGGGTTGGTTGTTGTCGGCCCGGGTTGGTTGTTGTCGGCCCGGGTTGGTTGTTGTCGGCCCGGGTTGGTTGTTGTCGGCCCGGGTTGGTTGTTGTCGGCCCGGGTTGGTTGTTGTCGGCCCGGGTTGGTTGTTGTCGGCCCGGGTTGGTTGTTGTCGGCCCGGGTTGGTTGTTGTCGGCCCGGGTTGGTTGTTGTCGGCCCGGGTTGGTTGTTGTCGGCCCGGGTTGGTTGTTGTCGGCCCGGGTTGGTTGTTGTCGGCCCGGGTTGGTTGTTGTCGGCCCGGGTTGGTTGTTGTCGGCCCGGGTTGGTTGTTGTCGGCCCGGGTTGGTTGTTGTCGGCCCGGGTTGGTTGTTGTCGGCCCGGGTTGGTTGTTGTCGGCCCGGGTTGGTTGTTGTCGGCCCGGGTTGGTTGTTGTCGGCCCGGGTTGGTTGTTGTCGGCCCGGGTTGGTTGTTGTCGGCCCGGGTTGGTTGTTGTCGGCCCGGGTTGGTTGTTGTCGGCCCGGGTTGGTTGTTGTCGGCCCGGGTTGGTTGTTGTCGGCCCGGGTTGGTTGTTGTCGGCCCGGGTTGGTTGTTGTCGGCCCGGGTTGGTTGTTGTCGGCCCGGGTTGGTTGTTGTCGGCCCGGGTTGGTTGTTGTCGGCCCGGGTTGGTTGTTGTCGGCCCGGGTTGGTTGTTGTCGGCCCGGGTTGGTTGTTGTCGGCCCGGGTTGGTTGTTGTCGGCCCGGGTTGGTTGTTGTCGGCCCGGGTTGGTTGTTGTCGGCCCGGGTTGGTTGTTGTCGGCCCGGGTTGGTTGTTGTCGGCCCGGGTTGGTTGTTGTCGGCCCGGGTTGGTTGTTGTCGGCCCGGGTTGGTTGTTGTCGGCCCGGGTTGGTTGTTGTCGGCCCGGGTTGGTTGTTGTCGGCCCGGGTTGGTTGTTGTCGGCCCGGGTTGGTTGTTGTCGGCCCGGGTTGGTTGTTGTCGGCCCGGGTTGGTTGTTGTCGGCCCGGGTTGGTTGTTGTCGGCCCGGGTTGGTTGTTGTCGGCCCGGGTTGGTTGTTGTCGGCCCGGGTTGGTTGTTGTCGGCCCGGGTTGGTTGTTGTCGGCCCGGGTTGGTTGTTGTCGGCCCGGGTTGGTTGTTGTCGGCCCGGGTTGGTTGTTGTCGGCCCGGGTTGGTTGTTGTCGGCCCGGGTTGGTTGTTGTCGGCCCGGGTTGGTTGTTGTCGGCCCGGGTTGGTTGTTGTCGGCCCGGGTTGGTTGTTGTCGGCCCGGGTTGGTTGTTGTCGGCCCGGGTTGGTTGTTGTCGGCCCGGGTTGGTTGTTGTCGGCCCGGGTTGGTTGTTGTCGGCCCGGGTTGGTTGTTGTCGGCCCGGGTTGGTTGTTGTCGGCCCGGGTTGGTTGTTGTCGGCCCGGGTTGGTTGTTGTCGGCCCGGGTTGGTTGTTGTCGGCCCGGGTTGGTTGTTGTCGGCCCGGGTTGGTTGTTGTCGGCCCGGGTTGGTTGTTGTCGGCCCGGGTTGGTTGTTGTCGGCCCGGGTTGGTTGTTGTCGGCCCGGGTTGGTTGTTGTCGGCCCGGGTTGGTTGTTGTCGGCCCGGGTTGGTTGTTGTCGGCCCGGGTTGGTTGTTGTCGGCCCGGGTTGGTTGTTGTCGGCCCGGGTTGGTTGTTGTCGGCCCGGGTTGGTTGTTGTCGGCCCGGGTTGGTTGTTGTCGGCCCGGGTTGGTTGTTGTCGGCCCGGGTTGGTTGTTGTCGGCCCGGGTTGGTTGTTGTCGGCCCGGGTTGGTTGTTGTCGGCCCGGGTTGGTTGTTGTCGGCCCGGGTTGGTTGTTGTCGGCCCGGGTTGGTTGTTGTCGGCCCGGGCTTGGTTGTTGTCGGCCCGGGTTGGTTGTTGTCGGCCCGGGTTGGTTGTTGTCGGCCCGGGTTGGTTGTTGTCGGCCCGGGTTGGTTGTTGTCGGCCCGGGTTGGTTGTTGTCGGCCCGGGTTGGTTGTTGTCGGCCCGGGTTGGTTGTTGTCGGCCCGGGTTGGTTGTTGTCGGCCCGGGTTGGTTGTTGTCGGCCCGGGTTGGTTGTTGTCGGCCCGGGTTGGTTGTTGTCGGCCCGGGTTGGTTGTTGTCGGCCCGGGTTGGTTGTTGTCGGCCCGGGTTGGTTGTTGTCGGCCCGGGTTGGTTGTTGTCGGCCCGGGTTGGTTGTTGTCGGCCCGGGTTGGTTGTTGTCGGCCCGGGTTGGTTGTTGTCGGCCCGGGTTGGTTGTTGTCGGCCCGGGTTGGTTGTTGTCGGCCCGGGTTGGTTGTTGTCGGCCCGGGTTGGTTGTTGTCGGCCCGGGTTGGTTGTTGTCGGCCCGGGTTGGTTGTTGTCGGCCCGGGTTGGTTGTTGTCGGCCCGGGTTGGTTGTTGTCGGCCCGGGTTGGTTGTTGTCGGCCCGGGTTGGTTGTTGTCGGCCCGGGTTGGTTGTTGTCGGCCCGGGTTGGTTGTTGTCGGCCCGGGTTGGTTGTTGTCGGCCCGGGTTGGTTGTTGTCGGCCCGGGTTGGTTGTTGTCGGCCCGGGTTGGTTGTTGTCGGCCCGGGTTGGTTGTTGTCGGCCCGGGTTGGTTGTTGTCGGCCCGGGTTGGTTGTTGTCGGCCCGGGTTGGTTGTTGTCGGCCCGGGTTGGTTGTTGTCGGCCCGGGTTGGTTGTTGTCGGCCCGGGTTGGTTGTTGTCGGCCCGGGTTGGTTGTTGTCGGCCCGGGTTGGTTGTTGTCGGCCCGGGTTGGTTGTTGTCGGCCCGGGTTGGTTGTTGTCGGCCCGGGTTGGTTGTTGTCGGCCCGGGTTGGTTGTTGTCGGCCCGGGTTGGTTGTTGTCGGCCCGGGTTGGTTGTTGTCGGCCCGGGTTGGTTGTTGTCGGCCCGGGTTGGTTGTTGTCGGCCCGGGTTGGTTGTTGTCGGCCCGGGTTGGTTGTTGTCGGCCCGGGTTGGTTGTTGTCGGCCCGGGTTGGTTGTTGTCGGCCCGGGTTGGTTGTTGTCGGCCCGGGTTGGTTGTTGTCGGCCCGGGTTGGTTGTTGTCGGCCCGGGTTGGTTGTTGTCGGCCCGGGTTGGTTGTTGTCGGCCCGGGTTGGTTGTTGTCGGCCCGGGTTGGTTGTTGTCGGCCCGGGTTGGTTGTTGTCGGCCCGGGTTGGTTGTTGTCGGCCCGGGTTGGTTGTTGTCGGCCCGGGTTGGTTGTTGTCGGCCCGGGTTGGTTGTTGTCGGCCCGGGTTGGTTGTTGTCGGCCCGGGTTGGTTGTTGTCGGCCCGGGTTGGTTGTTGTCGGCCCGGGTTGGTTGTTGTCGGCCCGGGTTGGTTGTTGTCGGCCCGGGTTGGTTGTTGTCGGCCCGGGTTGGTTGTTGTCGGCCCGGGTTGGTTGTTGTCGGCCCGGGTTGGTTGTTGTCGGCCCGGGTTGGTTGTTGTCGGCCCGGGTTGGTTGTTGTCGGCCCGGGTTGGTTGTTGTCGGCCCGGGTTGGTTGTTGTCGGCCCGGGTTGGTTGTTGTCGGCCCGGGTTGGTTGTTGTCGGCCCGGGTTGGTTGTTGTCGGCCCGGGTTGGTTGTTGTCGGCCCGGGTTGGTTGTTGTCGGCCCGGGTTGGTTGTTGTCGGCCCGGGTTGGTTGTTGTCGGCCCGGGTTGGTTGTTGTCGGCCCGGGTTGGTTGTTGTCGGCCCGGGTTGGTTGTTGTCGGCCCGGGTTGGTTGTTGTCGGCCCGGGTTGGTTGTTGTCGGCCCGGGTTGGTTGTTGTCGGCCCGGGTTGGTTGTTGTCGGCCCGGGTTGGTTGTTGTCGGCCCGGGTTGGTTGTTGTCGGCCCGGGTTGGTTGTTGTCGGCCCGGGTTGGTTGTTGTCGGCCCGGGTTGGTTGTTGTCGGCCCGGGTTGGTTGTTGTCGGCCCGGGTTGGTTGTTGTCGGCCCGGGTTGGTTGTTGTCGGCCCGGGTTGGTTGTTGTCGGCCCGGGTTGGTTGTTGTCGGCCCGGGTTGGTTGTTGTCGGCCCGGGTTGGTTGTTGTCGGCCCGGGTTGGTTGTTGTCGGCCCGGGTTGGTTGTTGTCGGCCCGGGTTGGTTGTTGTCGGCCCGGGTTGGTTGTTGTCGGCCCGGGTTGGTTGTTGTCGGCCCGGGTTGGTTGTTGTCGGCCCGGGTTGGTTGTTGTCGGCCCGGGTTGGTTGTTGTCGGCCCGGGTTGGTTGTTGTCGGCCCGGGTTGGTTGTTGTCGGCCCGGGTTGGTTGTTGTCGGCCCGGGTTGGTTGTTGTCGGCCCGGGTTGGTTGTTGTCGGCCCGGGTTGGTTGTTGTCGGCCCGGGTTGGTTGTTGTCGGCCCGGGTTGGTTGTTGTCGGCCCGGGTTGGTTGTTGTCGGCCCGGGTTGGTTGTTGTCGGCCCGGGTTGGTTGTTGTCGGCCCGGGTTGGTTGTTGTCGGCCCGGGTTGGTTGTTGTCGGCCCGGGTTGGTTGTTGTCGGCCCGGGTTGGTTGTTGTCGGCCCGGGTTGGTTGTTGTCGGCCCGGGTTGGTTGTTGTCGGCCCGGGTTGGTTGTTGTCGGCCCGGGTTGGTTGTTGTCGGCCCGGGTTGGTTGTTGTCGGCCCGGGTTGGTTGTTGTCGGCCCGGGTTGGTTGTTGTCGGCCCGGGTTGGTTGTTGTCGGCCCGGGTTGGTTGTTGTCGGCCCGGGTTGGTTGTTGTCGGCCCGGGTTGGTTGTTGTCGGCCCGGGTTGGTTGTTGTCGGCCCGGGTTGGTTGTTGTCGGCCCGGGTTGGTTGTTGTCGGCCCGGGTTGGTTGTTGTCGGCCCGGGTTGGTTGTTGTCGGCCCGGGTTGGTTGTTGTCGGCCCGGGTTGGTTGTTGTCGGCCCGGGTTGGTTGTTGTCGGCCCGGGTTGGTTGTTGTCGGCCCGGGTTGGTTGTTGTCGGCCCGGGTTGGTTGTTGTCGGCCCGGGTTGGTTGTTGTCGGCCCGGGTTGGTTGTTGTCGGCCCGGGTTGGTTGTTGTCGGCCCGGGTTGGTTGTTGTCGGCCCGGGTTGGTTGTTGTCGGCCCGGGTTGGTTGTTGTCGGCCCGGGTTGGTTGTTGTCGGCCCGGGTTGGTTGTTGTCGGCCCGGGTTGGTTGTTGTCGGCCCGGGTTGGTTGTTGTCGGCCCGGGTTGGTTGTTGTCGGCCCGGGTTGGTTGTTGTCGGCCCGGGTTGGTTGTTGTCGGCCCGGGTTGGTTGTTGTCGGCCCGGGTTGGTTGTTGTCGGCCCGGGTTGGTTGTTGTCGGCCCGGGTTGGTTGTTGTCGGCCCGGGTTGGTTGTTGTCGGCCCGGGTTGGTTGTTGTCGGCCCGGGTTGGTTGTTGTCGGCCCGGGTTGGTTGTTGTCGGCCCGGGTTGGTTGTTGTCGGCCCGGGTTGGTTGTTGTCGGCCCGGGTTGGTTGTTGTCGGCCCGGGTTGGTTGTTGTCGGCCCGGGTTGGTTGTTGTCGGCCCGGGTTGGTTGTTGTCGGCCCGGGTTGGTTGTTGTCGGCCCGGGTTGGTTGTTGTCGGCCCGGGTTGGTTGTTGTCGGCCCGGGTTGGTTGTTGTCGGCCCGGGTTGGTTGTTGTCGGCCCGGGTTGGTTGTTGTCGGCCCGGGTTGGTTGTTGTCGGCCCGGGTTGGTTGTTGTCGGCCCGGGTTGGTTGTTGTCGGCCCGGGTTGGTTGTTGTCGGCCCGGGTTGGTTGTTGTCGGCCCGGGTTGGTTGTTGTCGGCCCGGGTTGGTTGTTGTCGGCCCGGGTTGGTTGTTGTCGGCCCGGGTTGGTTGTTGTCGGCCCGGGTTGGTTGTTGTCGGCCCGGGTTGGTTGTTGTCGGCCCGGGTTGGTTGTTGTCGGCCCGGGTTGGTTGTTGTCGGCCCGGGTTGGTTGTTGTCGGCCCGGGTTGGTTGTTGTCGGCCCGGGTTGGTTGTTGTCGGCCCGGGTTGGTTGTTGTCGGCCCGGGTTGGTTGTTGTCGGCCCGGGTTGGTTGTTGTCGGCCCGGGTTGGTTGTTGTCGGCCCGGGTTGGTTGTTGTCGGCCCGGGTTGGTTGTTGTCGGCCCGGGTTGGTTGTTGTCGGCCCGGGTTGGTTGTTGTCGGCCCGGGTTGGTTGTTGTCGGCCCGGGTTGGTTGTTGTCGGCCCGGGTTGGTTGTTGTCGGCCCGGGTTGGTTGTTGTCGGCCCGGGTTGGTTGTTGTCGGCCCGGGTTGGTTGTTGTCGGCCCGGGTTGGTTGTTGTCGGCCCGGGTTGGTTGTTGTCGGCCCGGGTTGGTTGTTGTCGGCCCGGGTTGGTTGTTGTCGGCCCGGGTTGGTTGTTGTCGGCCCGGGTTGGTTGTTGTCGGCCCGGGTTGGTTGTTGTCGGCCCGGGTTGGTTGTTGTCGGCCCGGGTTGGTTGTTGTCGGCCCGGGTTGGTTGTTGTCGGCCCGGGTTGGTTGTTGTCGGCCCGGGTTGGTTGTTGTCGGCCCGGGTTGGTTGTTGTCGGCCCGGGTTGGTTGTTGTCGGCCCGGGTTGGTTGTTGTCGGCCCGGGTTGGTTGTTGTCGGCCCGGGTTGGTTGTTGTCGGCCCGGGTTGGTTGTTGTCGGCCCGGGTTGGTTGTTGTCGGCCCGGGTTGGTTGTTGTCGGCCCGGGTTGGTTGTTGTCGGCCCGGGTTGGTTGTTGTCGGCCCGGGTTGGTTGTTGTCGGCCCGGGTTGGTTGTTGTCGGCCCGGGTTGGTTGTTGTCGGCCCGGGTTGGTTGTTGTCGGCCCGGGTTGGTTGTTGTCGGCCCGGGTTGGTTGTTGTCGGCCCGGGTTGGTTGTTGTCGGCCCGGGTTGGTTGTTGTCGGCCCGGGTTGGTTGTTGTCGGCCCGGGTTGGTTGTTGTCGGCCCGGGTTGGTTGTTGTCGGCCCGGGTTGGTTGTTGTCGGCCCGGGTTGGTTGTTGTCGGCCCGGGTTGGTTGTTGTCGGCCCGGGTTGGTTGTTGTCGGCCCGGGTTGGTTGTTGTCGGCCCGGGTTGGTTGTTGTCGGCCCGGGTTGGTTGTTGTCGGCCCGGGTTGGTTGTTGTCGGCCCGGGTTGGTTGTTGTCGGCCCGGGTTGGTTGTTGTCGGCCCGGGTTGGTTGTTGTCGGCCCGGGTTGGTTGTTGTCGGCCCGGGTTGGTTGTTGTCGGCCCGGGTTGGTTGTTGTCGGCCCGGGTTGGTTGTTGTCGGCCCGGGTTGGTTGTTGTCGGCCCGGGTTGGTTGTTGTCGGCCCGGGTTGGTTGTTGTCGGCCCGGGTTGGTTGTTGTCGGCCCGGGTTGGTTGTTGTCGGCCCGGGTTGGTTGTTGTCGGCCCGGGTTGGTTGTTGTCGGCCCGGGTTGGTTGTTGTCGGCCCGGGTTGGTTGTTGTCGGCCCGGGTTGGTTGTTGTCGGCCCGGGTTGGTTGTTGTCGGCCCGGGTTGGTTGTTGTCGGCCCGGGTTGGTTGTTGTCGGCCCGGGTTGGTTGTTGTCGGCCCGGGTTGGTTGTTGTCGGCCCGGGTTGGTTGTTGTCGGCCCGGGTTGGTTGTTGTCGGCCCGGGTTGGTTGTTGTCGGCCCGGGTTGGTTGTTGTCGGCCCGGGTTGGTTGTTGTCGGCCCGGGTTGGTTGTTGTCGGCCCGGGTTGGTTGTTGTCGGCCCGGGTTGGTTGTTGTCGGCCCGGGTTGGTTGTTGTCGGCCCGGGTTGGTTGTTGTCGGCCCGGGTTGGTTGTTGTCGGCCCGGGTTGGTTGTTGTCGGCCCGGGTTGGTTGTTGTCGGCCCGGGTTGGTTGTTGTCGGCCCGGGTTGGTTGTTGTCGGCCCGGGTTGGTTGTTGTCGGCCCGGGTTGGTTGTTGTCGGCCCGGGTTGGTTGTTGTCGGCCCGGGTTGGTTGTTGTCGGCCCGGGTTGGTTGTTGTCGGCCCGGGTTGGTTGTTGTCGGCCCGGGTTGGTTGTTGTCGGCCCGGGTTGGTTGTTGTCGGCCCGGGTTGGTTGTTGTCGGCCCGGGTTGGTTGTTGTCGGCCCGGGTTGGTTGTTGTCGGCCCGGGTTGGTTGTTGTCGGCCCGGGTTGGTTGTTGTCGGCCCGGGTTGGTTGTTGTCGGCCCGGGTTGGTTGTTGTCGGCCCGGGTTGGTTGTTGTCGGCCCGGGTTGGTTGTTGTCGGCCCGGGTTGGTTGTTGTCGGCCCGGGTTGGTTGTTGTCGGCCCGGGTTGGTTGTTGTCGGCCCGGGTTGGTTGTTGTCGGCCCGGGTTGGTTGTTGTCGGCCCGGGTTGGTTGTTGTCGGCCCGGGTTGGTTGTTGTCGGCCCGGGTTGGTTGTTGTCGGCCCGGGTTGGTTGTTGTCGGCCCGGGTTGGTTGTTGTCGGCCCGGGTTGGTTGTTGTCGGCCCGGGTTGGTTGTTGTCGGCCCGGGTTGGTTGTTGTCGGCCCGGGTTGGTTGTTGTCGGCCCGGGTTGGTTGTTGTCGGCCCGGGTTGGTTGTTGTCGGCCCGGGTTGGTTGTTGTCGGCCCGGGTTGGTTGTTGTCGGCCCGGGTTGGTTGTTGTCGGCCCGGGTTGGTTGTTGTCGGCCCGGGTTGGTTGTTGTCGGCCCGGGTTGGTTGTTGTCGGCCCGGGTTGGTTGTTGTCGGCCCGGGTTGGTTGTTGTCGGCCCGGGTTGGTTGTTGTCGGCCCGGGTTGGTTGTTGTCGGCCCGGGTTGGTTGTTGTCGGCCCGGGTTGGTTGTTGTCGGCCCGGGTTGGTTGTTGTCGGCCCGGGTTGGTTGTTGTCGGCCCGGGTTGGTTGTTGTCGGCCCGGGTTGGTTGTTGTCGGCCCGGGTTGGTTGTTGTCGGCCCGGGTTGGTTGTTGTCGGCCCGGGTTGGTTGTTGTCGGCCCGGGTTGGTTGTTGTCGGCCCGGGTTGGTTGTTGTCGGCCCGGGTTGGTTGTTGTCGGCCCGGGTTGGTTGTTGTCGGCCCGGGTTGGTTGTTGTCGGCCCGGGTTGGTTGTTGTCGGCCCGGGTTGGTTGTTGTCGGCCCGGGTTGGTTGTTGTCGGCCCGGGTTGGTTGTTGTCGGCCCGGGTTGGTTGTTGTCGGCCCGGGTTGGTTGTTGTCGGCCCGGGTTGGTTGTTGTCGGCCCGGGTTGGTTGTTGTCGGCCCGGGTTGGTTGTTGTCGGCCCGGGTTGGTTGTTGTCGGCCCGGGTTGGTTGTTGTCGGCCCGGGTTGGTTGTTGTCGGCCCGGGTTGGTTGTTGTCGGCCCGGGTTGGTTGTTGTCGGCCCGGGTTGGTTGTTGTCGGCCCGGGTTGGTTGTTGTCGGCCCGGGTTGGTTGTTGTCGGCCCGGGTTGGTTGTTGTCGGCCCGGGTTGGTTGTTGTCGGCCCGGGTTGGTTGTTGTCGGCCCGGGTTGGTTGTTGTCGGCCCGGGTTGGTTGTTGTCGGCCCGGGTTGGTTGTTGTCGGCCCGGGTTGGTTGTTGTCGGCCCGGGTTGGTTGTTGTCGGCCCGGGTTGGTTGTTGTCGGCCCGGGTTGGTTGTTGTCGGCCCGGGTTGGTTGTTGTCGGCCCGGGTTGGTTGTTGTCGGCCCGGGTTGGTTGTTGTCGGCCCGGGTTGGTTGTTGTCGGCCCGGGTTGGTTGTTGTCGGCCCGGGTTGGTTGTTGTCGGCCCGGGTTGGTTGTTGTCGGCCCGGGTTGGTTGTTGTCGGCCCGGGTTGGTTGTTGTCGGCCCGGGTTGGTTGTTGTCGGCCCGGGTTGGTTGTTGTCGGCCCGGGTTGGTTGTTGTCGGCCCGGGTTGGTTGTTGTCGGCCCGGGTTGGTTGTTGTCGGCCCGGGTTGGTTGTTGTCGGCCCGGGTTGGTTGTTGTCGGCCCGGGTTGGTTGTTGTCGGCCCGGGTTGGTTGTTGTCGGCCCGGGTTGGTTGTTGTCGGCCCGGGTTGGTTGTTGTCGGCCCGGGTTGGTTGTTGTCGGCCCGGGTTGGTTGTTGTCGGCCCGGGTTGGTTGTTGTCGGCCCGGGTTGGTTGTTGTCGGCCCGGGTTGGTTGTTGTCGGCCCGGGTTGGTTGTTGTCGGCCCGGGTTGGTTGTTGTCGGCCCGGGTTGGTTGTTGTCGGCCCGGGTTGGTTGTTGTCGGCCCGGGTTGGTTGTTGTCGGCCCGGGTTGGTTGTTGTCGGCCCGGGTTGGTTGTTGTCGGCCCGGGTTGGTTGTTGTCGGCCCGGGTTGGTTGTTGTCGGCCCGGGTTGGTTGTTGTCGGCCCGGGTTGGTTGTTGTCGGCCCGGGTTGGTTGTTGTCGGCCCGGGTTGGTTGTTGTCGGCCCGGGTTGGTTGTTGTCGGCCCGGGTTGGTTGTTGTCGGCCCGGGTTGGTTGTTGTCGGCCCGGGTTGGTTGTTGTCGGCCCGGGTTGGTTGTTGTCGGCCCGGGTTGGTTGTTGTCGGCCCGGGTTGGTTGTTGTCGGCCCGGGTTGGTTGTTGTCGGCCCGGGTTGGTTGTTGTCGGCCCGGGTTGGTTGTTGTCGGCCCGGGTTGGTTGTTGTCGGCCCGGGTTGGTTGTTGTCGGCCCGGGTTGGTTGTTGTCGGCCCGGGTTGGTTGTTGTCGGCCCGGGTTGGTTGTTGTCGGCCCGGGTTGGTTGTTGTCGGCCCGGGTTGGTTGTTGTCGGCCCGGGTTGGTTGTTGTCGGCCCGGGTTGGTTGTTGTCGGCCCGGGTTGGTTGTTGTCGGCCCGGGTTGGTTGTTGTCGGCCCGGGTTGGTTGTTGTCGGCCCGGGTTGGTTGTTGTCGGCCCGGGTTGGTTGTTGTCGGCCCGGGTTGGTTGTTGTCGGCCCGGGTTGGTTGTTGTCGGCCCGGGTTGGTTGTTGTCGGCCCGGGTTGGTTGTTGTCGGCCCGGGTTGGTTGTTGTCGGCCCGGGTTGGTTGTTGTCGGCCCGGGTTGGTTGTTGTCGGCCCGGGTTGGTTGTTGTCGGCCCGGGTTGGTTGTTGTCGGCCCGGGTTGGTTGTTGTCGGCCCGGGTTGGTTGTTGTCGGCCCGGGTTGGTTGTTGTCGGCCCGGGTTGGTTGTTGTCGGCCCGGGTTGGTTGTTGTCGGCCCGGGTTGGTTGTTGTCGGCCCGGGTTGGTTGTTGTCGGCCCGGGTTGGTTGTTGTCGGCCCGGGTTGGTTGTTGTCGGCCCGGGTTGGTTGTTGTCGGCCCGGGTTGGTTGTTGTCGGCCCGGGTTGGTTGTTGTCGGCCCGGGTTGGTTGTTGTCGGCCCGGGTTGGTTGTTGTCGGCCCGGGTTGGTTGTTGTCGGCCCGGGTTGGTTGTTGTCGGCCCGGGTTGGTTGTTGTCGGCCCGGGTTGGTTGTTGTCGGCCCGGGTTGGTTGTTGTCGGCCCGGGTTGGTTGTTGTCGGCCCGGGTTGGTTGTTGTCGGCCCGGGTTGGTTGTTGTCGGCCCGGGTTGGTTGTTGTCGGCCCGGGTTGGTTGTTGTCGGCCCGGGTTGGTTGTTGTCGGCCCGGGTTGGTTGTTGTCGGCCCGGGTTGGTTGTTGTCGGCCCGGGTTGGTTGTTGTCGGCCCGGGTTGGTTGTTGTCGGCCCGGGTTGGTTGTTGTCGGCCCGGGTTGGTTGTTGTCGGCCCGGGTTGGTTGTTGTCGGCCCGGGTTGGTTGTTGTCGGCCCGGGTTGGTTGTTGTCGGCCCGGGTTGGTTGTTGTCGGCCCGGGTTGGTTGTTGTCGGCCCGGGTTGGTTGTTGTCGGCCCGGGTTGGTTGTTGTCGGCCCGGGTTGGTTGTTGTCGGCCCGGGTTGGTTGTTGTCGGCCCGGGTTGGTTGTTGTCGGCCCGGGTTGGTTGTTGTCGGCCCGGGTTGGTTGTTGTCGGCCCGGGTTGGTTGTTGTCGGCCCGGGTTGGTTGTTGTCGGCCCGGGTTGGTTGTTGTCGGCCCGGGTTGGTTGTTGTCGGCCCGGGTTGGTTGTTGTCGGCCCGGGTTGGTTGTTGTCGGCCCGGGTTGGTTGTTGTCGGCCCGGGTTGGTTGTTGTCGGCCCGGGTTGGTTGTTGTCGGCCCGGGTTGGTTGTTGTCGGCCCGGGTTGGTTGTTGTCGGCCCGGGTTGGTTGTTGTCGGCCCGGGTTGGTTGTTGTCGGCCCGGGTTGGTTGTTGTCGGCCCGGGTTGGTTGTTGTCGGCCCGGGTTGGTTGTTGTCGGCCCGGGTTGGTTGTTGTCGGCCCGGGTTGGTTGTTGTCGGCCCGGGTTGGTTGTTGTCGGCCCGGGTTGGTTGTTGTCGGCCCGGGTTGGTTGTTGTCGGCCCGGGTTGGTTGTTGTCGGCCCGGGTTGGTTGTTGTCGGCCCGGGTTGGTTGTTGTCGGCCCGGGTTGGTTGTTGTCGGCCCGGGTTGGTTGTTGTCGGCCCGGGTTGGTTGTTGTCGGCCCGGGTTGGTTGTTGTCGGCCCGGGTTGGTTGTTGTCGGCCCGGGTTGGTTGTTGTCGGCCCGGGTTGGTTGTTGTCGGCCCGGGTTGGTTGTTGTCGGCCCGGGTTGGTTGTTGTCGGCCCGGGTTGGTTGTTGTCGGCCCGGGTTGGTTGTTGTCGGCCCGGGTTGGTTGTTGTCGGCCCGGGTTGGTTGTTGTCGGCCCGGGTTGGTTGTTGTCGGCCCGGGTTGGTTGTTGTCGGCCCGGGTTGGTTGTTGTCGGCCCGGGTTGGTTGTTGTCGGCCCGGGTTGGTTGTTGTCGGCCCGGGTTGGTTGTTGTCGGCCCGGGTTGGTTGTTGTCGGCCCGGGTTGGTTGTTGTCGGCCCGGGTTGGTTGTTGTCGGCCCGGGTTGGTTGTTGTCGGCCCGGGTTGGTTGTTGTCGGCCCGGGTTGGTTGTTGTCGGCCCGGGTTGGTTGTTGTCGGCCCGGGTTGGTTGTTGTCGGCCCGGGTTGGTTGTTGTCGGCCCGGGTTGGTTGTTGTCGGCCCGGGTTGGTTGTTGTCGGCCCGGGTTGGTTGTTGTCGGCCCGGGTTGGTTGTTGTCGGCCCGGGTTGGTTGTTGTCGGCCCGGGTTGGTTGTTGTCGGCCCGGGTTGGTTGTTGTCGGCCCGGGTTGGTTGTTGTCGGCCCGGGTTGGTTGTTGTCGGCCCGGGTTGGTTGTTGTCGGCCCGGGTTGGTTGTTGTCGGCCCGGGTTGGTTGTTGTCGGCCCGGGTTGGTTGTTGTCGGCCCGGGTTGGTTGTTGTCGGCCCGGGTTGGTTGTTGTCGGCCCGGGTTGGTTGTTGTCGGCCCGGGTTGGTTGTTGTCGGCCCGGGTTGGTTGTTGTCGGCCCGGGTTGGTTGTTGTCGGCCCGGGTTGGTTGTTGTCGGCCCGGGTTGGTTGTTGTCGGCCCGGGTTGGTTGTTGTCGGCCCGGGTTGGTTGTTGTCGGCCCGGGTTGGTTGTTGTCGGCCCGGGTTGGTTGTTGTCGGCCCGGGTTGGTTGTTGTCGGCCCGGGTTGGTTGTTGTCGGCCCGGGTTGGTTGTTGTCGGCCCGGGTTGGTTGTTGTCGGCCCGGGTTGGTTGTTGTCGGCCCGGGTTGGTTGTTGTCGGCCCGGGTTGGTTGTTGTCGGCCCGGGTTGGTTGTTGTCGGCCCGGGTTGGTTGTTGTCGGCCCGGGTTGGTTGTTGTCGGCCCGGGTTGGTTGTTGTCGGCCCGGGTTGGTTGTTGTCGGCCCGGGTTGGTTGTTGTCGGCCCGGGTTGGTTGTTGTCGGCCCGGGTTGGTTGTTGTCGGCCCGGGTTGGTTGTTGTCGGCCCGGGTTGGTTGTTGTCGGCCCGGGTTGGTTGTTGTCGGCCCGGGTTGGTTGTTGTCGGCCCGGGTTGGTTGTTGTCGGCCCGGGTTGGTTGTTGTCGGCCCGGGTTGGTTGTTGTCGGCCCGGGTTGGTTGTTGTCGGCCCGGGTTGGTTGTTGTCGGCCCGGGTTGGTTGTTGTCGGCCCGGGTTGGTTGTTGTCGGCCCGGGTTGGTTGTTGTCGGCCCGGGTTGGTTGTTGTCGGCCCGGGTTGGTTGTTGTCGGCCCGGGTTGGTTGTTGTCGGCCCGGGTTGGTTGTTGTCGGCCCGGGTTGGTTGTTGTCGGCCCGGGTTGGTTGTTGTCGGCCCGGGTTGGTTGTTGTCGGCCCGGGTTGGTTGTTGTCGGCCCGGGTTGGTTGTTGTCGGCCCGGGTTGGTTGTTGTCGGCCCGGGTTGGTTGTTGTCGGCCCGGGTTGGTTGTTGTCGGCCCGGGTTGGTTGTTGTCGGCCCGGGTTGGTTGTTGTCGGCCCGGGTTGGTTGTTGTCGGCCCGGGTTGGTTGTTGTCGGCCCGGGTTGGTTGTTGTCGGCCCGGGTTGGTTGTTGTCGGCCCGGGTTGGTTGTTGTCGGCCCGGGTTGGTTGTTGTCGGCCCGGGTTGGTTGTTGTCGGCCCGGGTTGGTTGTTGTCGGCCCGGGTTGGTTGTTGTCGGCCCGGGTTGGTTGTTGTCGGCCCGGGTTGGTTGTTGTCGGCCCGGGTTGGTTGTTGTCGGCCCGGGTTGGTTGTTGTCGGCCCGGGTTGGTTGTTGTCGGCCCGGGTTGGTTGTTGTCGGCCCGGGTTGGTTGTTGTCGGCCCGGGTTGGTTGTTGTCGGCCCGGGTTGGTTGTTGTCGGCCCGGGTTGGTTGTTGTCGGCCCGGGTTGGTTGTTGTCGGCCCGGGTTGGTTGTTGTCGGCCCGGGTTGGTTGTTGTCGGCCCGGGTTGGTTGTTGTCGGCCCGGGTTGGTTGTTGTCGGCCCGGGTTGGTTGTTGTCGGCCCGGGTTGGTTGTTGTCGGCCCGGGTTGGTTGTTGTCGGCCCGGGTTGGTTGTTGTCGGCCCGGGTTGGTTGTTGTCGGCCCGGGTTGGTTGTTGTCGGCCCGGGTTGGTTGTTGTCGGCCCGGGTTGGTTGTTGTCGGCCCGGGTTGGTTGTTGTCGGCCCGGGTTGGTTGTTGTCGGCCCGGGTTGGTTGTTGTCGGCCCGGGTTGGTTGTTGTCGGCCCGGGTTGGTTGTTGTCGGCCCGGGTTGGTTGTTGTCGGCCCGGGTTGGTTGTTGTCGGCCCGGGTTGGTTGTTGTCGGCCCGGGTTGGTTGTTGTCGGCCCGGGTTGGTTGTTGTCGGCCCGGGTTGGTTGTTGTCGGCCCGGGTTGGTTGTTGTCGGCCCGGGTTGGTTGTTGTCGGCCCGGGTTGGTTGTTGTCGGCCCGGGTTGGTTGTTGTCGGCCCGGGTTGGTTGTTGTCGGCCCGGGTTGGTTGTTGTCGGCCCGGGTTGGTTGTTGTCGGCCCGGGTTGGTTGTTGTCGGCCCGGGTTGGTTGTTGTCGGCCCGGGTTGGTTGTTGTCGGCCCGGGTTGGTTGTTGTCGGCCCGGGTTGGTTGTTGTCGGCCCGGGTTGGTTGTTGTCGGCCCGGGTTGGTTGTTGTCGGCCCGGGTTGGTTGTTGTCGGCCCGGGTTGGTTGTTGTCGGCCCGGGTTGGTTGTTGTCGGCCCGGGTTGGTTGTTGTCGGCCCGGGTTGGTTGTTGTCGGCCCGGGTTGGTTGTTGTCGGCCCGGGTTGGTTGTTGTCGGCCCGGGTTGGTTGTTGTCGGCCCGGGTTGGTTGTTGTCGGCCCGGGTTGGTTGTTGTCGGCCCGGGTTGGTTGTTGTCGGCCCGGGTTGGTTGTTGTCGGCCCGGGTTGCGTTGTTGTCGGCCCGGGTTGGTTGTTGTCGGCCCGGGTTGGTTGTTGTCGGCCCGGGTTGGTTGTTGTCGGCCCGGGTTGGTTGTTGTCGGCCCGGGTTGGTTGTTGTCGGCCCGGGTTGGTTGTTGTCGGCCCGGGTTGGTTGTTGTCGGCCCGGGTTGGTTGTTGTCGGCCCGGGTTGGTTGTTGTCGGCCCGGGTTGGTTGTTGTCGGCCCGGGTTGGTTGTTGTCGGCCCGGGTTGGTTGTTGTCGGCCCGGGTTGGTTGTTGTCGGCCCGGGTTGGTTGTTGTCGGCCCGGGTTGGTTGTTGTCGGCCCGGGTTGGTTGTTGTCGGCCCGGGTTGGTTGTTGTCGGCCCGGGTTGGTTGTTGTCGGCCCGGGTTGGTTGTTGTCGGCCCGGGTTGGTTGTTGTCGGCCCGGGTTGGTTGTTGTCGGCCCGGGTTGGTTGTTGTCGGCCCGGGTTGGTTGTTGTCGGCCCGGGTTGGTTGTTGTCGGCCCGGGTTGGTTGTTGTCGGCCCGGGTTGGTTGTTGTCGGCCCGGGTTGGTTGTTGTCGGCCCGGGTTGGTTGTTGTCGGCCCGGGTTGGTTGTTGTCGGCCCGGGTTGGTTGTTGTCGGCCCGGGTTGGTTGTTGTCGGCCCGGGTTGGTTGTTGTCGGCCCGGGTTGGTTGTTGTCGGCCCGGGTTGGTTGTTGTCGGCCCGGGTTGGTTGTTGTCGGCCCGGGTTGGTTGTTGTCGGCCCGGGTTGGTTGTTGTCGGCCCGGGTTGGTTGTTGTCGGCCCGGGTTGGTTGTTGTCGGCCCGGGTTGGTTGTTGTCGGCCCGGGTTGGTTGTTGTCGGCCCGGGTTGGTTGTTGTCGGCCCGGGTTGGTTGTTGTCGGCCCGGGTTGGTTGTTGTCGGCCCGGGTTGGTTGTTGTCGGCCCGGGTTGGTTGTTGTCGGCCCGGGTTGGTTGTTGTCGGCCCGGGTTGGTTGTTGTCGGCCCGGGTTGGTTGTTGTCGGCCCGGGTTGGTTGTTGTCGGCCCGGGTTGGTTGTTGTCGGCCCGGGTTGGTTGTTGTCGGCCCGGGTTGGTTGTTGTCGGCCCGGGTTGGTTGTTGTCGGCCCGGGTTGGTTGTTGTCGGCCCGGGTTGGTTGTTGTCGGCCCGGGTTGGTTGTTGTCGGCCCGGGTTGGTTGTTGTCGGCCCGGGTTGGTTGTTGTCGGCCCGGGTTGGTTGTTGTCGGCCCGGGTTGGTTGTTGTCGGCCCGGGTTGGTTGTTGTCGGCCCGGGTTGGTTGTTGTCGGCCCGGGTTGGTTGTTGTCGGCCCGGGTTGGTTGTTGTCGGCCCGGGTTGGTTGTTGTCGGCCCGGGTTGGTTGTTGTCGGCCCGGGTTGGTTGTTGTCGGCCCGGGTTGGTTGTTGTCGGCCCGGGTTGGTTGTTGTCGGCCCGGGTTGGTTGTTGTCGGCCCGGGTTGGTTGTTGTCGGCCCGGGTTGGTTGTTGTCGGCCCGGGTTGGTTGTTGTCGGCCCGGGTTGGTTGTTGTCGGCCCGGGTTGGTTGTTGTCGGCCCGGGTTGGTTGTTGTCGGCCCGGGTTGGTTGTTGTCGGCCCGGGTTGGTTGTTGTCGGCCCGGGTTGGTTGTTGTCGGCCCGGGTTGGTTGTTGTCGGCCCGGGTTGGTTGTTGTCGGCCCGGGTTGGTTGTTGTCGGCCCGGGTTGGTTGTTGTCGGCCCGGGTTGGTTGTTGTCGGCCCGGGTTGGTTGTTGTCGGCCCGGGTTGGTTGTTGTCGGCCCGGGTTGGTTGTTGTCGGCCCGGGTTGGTTGTTGTCGGCCCGGGTTGGTTGTTGTCGGCCCGGGTTGGTTGTTGTCGGCCCGGGTTGGTTGTTGTCGGCCCGGGTTGGTTGTTGTCGGCCCGGGTTGGTTGTTGTCGGCCCGGGTTGGTTGTTGTCGGCCCGGGTTGGTTGTTGTCGGCCCGGGTTGGTTGTTGTCGGCCCGGGTTGGTTGTTGTCGGCCCGGGTTGGTTGTTGTCGGCCCGGGTTGGTTGTTGTCGGCCCGGGTTGGTTGTTGTCGGCCCGGGTTGGTTGTTGTCGGCCCGGGTTGGTTGTTGTCGGCCCGGGTTGGTTGTTGTCGGCCCGGGTTGGTTGTTGTCGGCCCGGGTTGGTTGTTGTCGGCCCGGGTTGGTTGTTGTCGGCCCGGGTTGGTTGTTGTCGGCCCGGGTTGGTTGTTGTCGGCCCGGGTTGGTTGTTGTCGGCCCGGGTTGGTTGTTGTCGGCCCGGGTTGGTTGTTGTCGGCCCGGGTTGGTTGTTGTCGGCCCGGGTTGGTTGTTGTCGGCCCGGGTTGGTTGTTGTCGGCCCGGGTTGGTTGTTGTCGGCCCGGGTTGGTTGTTGTCGGCCCGGGTTGGTTGTTGTCGGCCCGGGTTGGTTGTTGTCGGCCCGGGTTGGTTGTTGTCGGCCCGGGTTGGTTGTTGTCGGCCCGGGTTGGTTGTTGTCGGCCCGGGTTGGTTGTTGTCGGCCCGGGTTGGTTGTTGTCGGCCCGGGTTGGTTGTTGTCGGCCCGGGTTGGTTGTTGTCGGCCCGGGTTGGTTGTTGTCGGCCCGGGTTGGTTGTTGTCGGCCCGGGTTGGTTGTTGTCGGCCCGGGTTGGTTGTTGTCGGCCCGGGTTGGTTGTTGTCGGCCCGGGTTGGTTGTTGTCGGCCCGGGTTGGTTGTTGTCGGCCCGGGTTGGTTGTTGTCGGCCCGGGTTGGTTGTTGTCGGCCCGGGTTGGTTGTTGTCGGCCCGGGTTGGTTGTTGTCGGCCCGGGTTGGTTGTTGTCGGCCCGGGTTGGTTGTTGTCGGCCCGGGTTGGTTGTTGTCGGCCCGGGTTGGTTGTTGTCGGCCCGGGTTGGTTGTTGTCGGCCCGGGTTGGTTGTTGTCGGCCCGGGTTGGTTGTTGTCGGCCCGGGTTGGTTGTTGTCGGCCCGGGTTGGTTGTTGTCGGCCCGGGTTGGTTGTTGTCGGCCCGGGTTGGTTGTTGTCGGCCCGGGTTGGTTGTTGTCGGCCCGGGTTGGTTGTTGTCGGCCCGGGTTGGTTGTTGTCGGCCCGGGTTGGTTGTTGTCGGCCCGGGTTGGTTGTTGTCGGCCCGGGTTGGTTGTTGTCGGCCCGGGTTGGTTGTTGTCGGCCCGGGTTGGTTGTTGTCGGCCCGGGTTGGTTGTTGTCGGCCCGGGTTGGTTGTTGTCGGCCCGGGTTGGTTGTTGTCGGCCCGGGTTGGTTGTTGTCGGCCCGGGTTGGTTGTTGTCGGCCCGGGTTGGTTGTTGTCGGCCCGGGTTGGTTGTTGTCGGCCCGGGTTGGTTGTTGTCGGCCCGGGTTGGTTGTTGTCGGCCCGGGTTGGTTGTTGTCGGCCCGGGTTGGTTGTTGTCGGCCCGGGTTGGTTGTTGTCGGCCCGGGTTGGTTGTTGTCGGCCCGGGTTGGTTGTTGTCGGCCCGGGTTGGTTGTTGTCGGCCCGGGTTGGTTGTTGTCGGCCCGGGTTGGTTGTTGTCGGCCCGGGTTGGTTGTTGTCGGCCCGGGTTGGTTGTTGTCGGCCCGGGTTGGTTGTTGTCGGCCCGGGTTGGTTGTTGTCGGCCCGGGTTGGTTGTTGTCGGCCCGGGTTGGTTGTTGTCGGCCCGGGTTGGTTGTTGTCGGCCCGGGTTGGTTGTTGTCGGCCCGGGTTGGTTGTTGTCGGCCCGGGTTGGTTGTTGTCGGCCCGGGTTGGTTGTTGTCGGCCCGGGTTGGTTGTTGTCGGCCCGGGTTGGTTGTTGTCGGCCCGGGTTGGTTGTTGTCGGCCCGGGTTGGTTGTTGTCGGCCCGGGTTGGTTGTTGTCGGCCCGGGTTGGTTGTTGTCGGCCCGGGTTGGTTGTTGTCGGCCCGGGTTGGTTGTTGTCGGCCCGGGTTGGTTGTTGTCGGCCCGGGTTGGTTGTTGTCGGCCCGGGTTGGTTGTTGTCGGCCCGGGTTGGTTGTTGTCGGCCCGGGTTGGTTGTTGTCGGCCCGGGTTGGTTGTTGTCGGCCCGGGTTGGTTGTTGTCGGCCCGGGTTGGTTGTTGTCGGCCCGGGTTGGTTGTTGTCGGCCCGGGTTGGTTGTTGTCGGCCCGGGTTGGTTGTTGTCGGCCCGGGTTGGTTGTTGTCGGCCCGGGTTGGTTGTTGTCGGCCCGGGTTGGTTGTTGTCGGCCCGGGTTGGTTGTTGTCGGCCCGGGTTGGTTGTTGTCGGCCCGGGTTGGTTGTTGTCGGCCCGGGTTGGTTGTTGTCGGCCCGGGTTGGTTGTTGTCGGCCCGGGTTGGTTGTTGTCGGCCCGGGTTGGTTGTTGTCGGCCCGGGTTGGTTGTTGTCGGCCCGGGTTGGTTGTTGTCGGCCCGGGTTGGTTGTTGTCGGCCCGGGTTGGTTGTTGTCGGCCCGGGTTGGTTGTTGTCGGCCCGGGTTGGTTGTTGTCGGCCCGGGTTGGTTGTTGTCGGCCCGGGTTGGTTGTTGTCGGCCCGGGTTGGTTGTTGTCGGCCCGGGTTGGTTGTTGTCGGCCCGGGTTGGTTGTTGTCGGCCCGGGTTGGTTGTTGTCGGCCCGGGTTGGTTGTTGTCGGCCCGGGTTGGTTGTTGTCGGCCCGGGTTGGTTGTTGTCGGCCCGGGTTGGTTGTTGTCGGCCCGGGTTGGTTGTTGTCGGCCCGGGTTGGTTGTTGTCGGCCCGGGTTGGTTGTTGTCGGCCCGGGTTGGTTGTTGTCGGCCCGGGTTGGTTGTTGTCGGCCCGGGTTGGTTGTTGTCGGCCCGGGTTGGTTGTTGTCGGCCCGGGTTGGTTGTTGTCGGCCCGGGTTGGTTGTTGTCGGCCCGGGTTGGTTGTTGTCGGCCCGGGTTGGTTGTTGTCGGCCCGGGTTGGTTGTTGTCGGCCCGGGTTGGTTGTTGTCGGCCCGGGTTGGTTGTTGTCGGCCCGGGTTGGTTGTTGTCGGCCCGGGTTGGTTGTTGTCGGCCCGGGTTGGTTGTTGTCGGCCCGGGTTGGTTGTTGTCGGCCCGGGTTGGTTGTTGTCGGCCCGGGTTGGTTGTTGTCGGCCCGGGTTGGTTGTTGTCGGCCCGGGTTGGTTGTTGTCGGCCCGGGTTGGTTGTTGTCGGCCCGGGTTGGTTGTTGTCGGCCCGGGTTGGTTGTTGTCGGCCCGGGTTGGTTGTTGTCGGCCCGGGTTGGTTGTTGTCGGCCCGGGTTGGTTGTTGTCGGCCCGGGTTGGTTGTTGTCGGCCCGGGTTGGTTGTTGTCGGCCCGGGTTGGTTGTTGTCGGCCCGGGTTGGTTGTTGTCGGCCCGGGTTGGTTGTTGTCGGCCCGGGTTGGTTGTTGTCGGCCCGGGTTGGTTGTTGTCGGCCCGGGTTGGTTGTTGTCGGCCCGGGTTGGTTGTTGTCGGCCCGGGTTGGTTGTTGTCGGCCCGGGTTGGTTGTTGTCGGCCCGGGTTGGTTGTTGTCGGCCCGGGTTGGTTGTTGTCGGCCCGGGTTGGTTGTTGTCGGCCCGGGTTGGTTGTTGTCGGCCCGGGTTGGTTGTTGTCGGCCCGGGTTGGTTGTTGTCGGCCCGGGTTGGTTGTTGTCGGCCCGGGTTGGTTGTTGTCGGCCCGGGTTGGTTGTTGTCGGCCCGGGTTGGTTGTTGTCGGCCCGGGTTGGTTGTTGTCGGCCCGGGTTGGTTGTTGTCGGCCCGGGTTGGTTGTTGTCGGCCCGGGTTGGTTGTTGTCGGCCCGGGTTGGTTGTTGTCGGCCCGGGTTGGTTGTTGTCGGCCCGGGTTGGTTGTTGTCGGCCCGGGTTGGTTGTTGTCGGCCCGGGTTGGTTGTTGTCGGCCCGGGTTGGTTGTTGTCGGCCCGGGTTGGTTGTTGTCGGCCCGGGTTGGTTGTTGTCGGCCCGGGTTGGTTGTTGTCGGCCCGGGTTGGTTGTTGTCGGCCCGGGTTGGTTGTTGTCGGCCCGGGTTGGTTGTTGTCGGCCCGGGTTGGTTGTTGTCGGCCCGGGTTGGTTGTTGTCGGCCCGGGTTGGTTGTTGTCGGCCCGGGTTGGTTGTTGTCGGCCCGGGTTGGTTGTTGTCGGCCCGGGTTGGTTGTTGTCGGCCCGGGTTGGTTGTTGTCGGCCCGGGTTGGTTGTTGTCGGCCCGGGTTGGTTGTTGTCGGCCCGGGTTGGTTGTTGTCGGCCCGGGTTGGTTGTTGTCGGCCCGGGTTGGTTGTTGTCGGCCCGGGTTGGTTGTTGTCGGCCCGGGTTGGTTGTTGTCGGCCCGGGTTGGTTGTTGTCGGCCCGGGTTGGTTGTTGTCGGCCCGGGTTGGTTGTTGTCGGCCCGGGTTGGTTGTTGTCGGCCCGGGTTGGTTGTTGTCGGCCCGGGTTGGTTGTTGTCGGCCCGGGTTGGTTGTTGTCGGCCCGGGTTGGTTGTTGTCGGCCCGGGTTGGTTGTTGTCGGCCCGGGTTGGTTGTTGTCGGCCCGGGTTGGTTGTTGTCGGCCCGGGTTGGTTGTTGTCGGCCCGGGTTGGTTGTTGTCGGCCCGGGTTGGTTGTTGTCGGCCCGGGTTGGTTGTTGTCGGCCCGGGTTGGTTGTTGTCGGCCCGGGTTGGTTGTTGTCGGCCCGGGTTGGTTGTTGTCGGCCCGGGTTGGTTGTTGTCGGCCCGGGTTGGTTGTTGTCGGCCCGGGTTGGTTGTTGTCGGCCCGGGTTGGTTGTTGTCGGCCCGGGTTGGTTGTTGTCGGCCCGGGTTGGTTGTTGTCGGCCCGGGTTGGTTGTTGTCGGCCCGGGTTGGTTGTTGTCGGCCCGGGTTGGTTGTTGTCGGCCCGGGTTGGTTGTTGTCGGCCCGGGTTGGTTGTTGTCGGCCCGGGTTGGTTGTTGTCGGCCCGGGTTGGTTGTTGTCGGCCCGGGTTGGTTGTTGTCGGCCCGGGTTGGTTGTTGTCGGCCCGGGTTGGTTGTTGTCGGCCCGGGTTGGTTGTTGTCGGCCCGGGTTGGTTGTTGTCGGCCCGGGTTGGTTGTTGTCGGCCCGGGTTGGTTGTTGTCGGCCCGGGTTGGTTGTTGTCGGCCCGGGTTGGTTGTTGTCGGCCCGGGTTGGTTGTTGTCGGCCCGGGTTGGTTGTTGTCGGCCCGGGTTGGTTGTTGTCGGCCCGGGTTGGTTGTTGTCGGCCCGGGTTGGTTGTTGTCGGCCCGGGTTGGTTGTTGTCGGCCCGGGTTGGTTGTTGTCGGCCCGGGTTGGTTGTTGTCGGCCCGGGTTGGTTGTTGTCGGCCCGGGTTGGTTGTTGTCGGCCCGGGTTGGTTGTTGTCGGCCCGGGTTGGTTGTTGTCGGCCCGGGTTGGTTGTTGTCGGCCCGGGTTGGTTGTTGTCGGCCCGGGTTGGTTGTTGTCGGCCCGGGTTGGTTGTTGTCGGCCCGGGTTGGTTGTTGTCGGCCCGGGTTGGTTGTTGTCGGCCCGGGTTGGTTGTTGTCGGCCCGGGTTGGTTGTTGTCGGCCCGGGTTGGTTGTTGTCGGCCCGGGTTGGTTGTTGTCGGCCCGGGTTGGTTGTTGTCGGCCCGGGTTGGTTGTTGTCGGCCCGGGTTGGTTGTTGTCGGCCCGGGTTGGTTGTTGTCGGCCCGGGTTGGTTGTTGTCGGCCCGGGTTGGTTGTTGTCGGCCCGGGTTGGTTGTTGTCGGCCCGGGTTGGTTGTTGTCGGCCCGGGTTGGTTGTTGTCGGCCCGGGTTGGTTGTTGTCGGCCCGGGTTGGTTGTTGTCGGCCCGGGTTGGTTGTTGTCGGCCCGGGTTGGTTGTTGTCGGCCCGGGTTGGTTGTTGTCGGCCCGGGTTGGTTGTTGTCGGCCCGGGTTGGTTGTTGTCGGCCCGGGTTGGTTGTTGTCGGCCCGGGTTGGTTGTTGTCGGCCCGGGTTGGTTGTTGTCGGCCCGGGTTGGTTGTTGTCGGCCCGGGTTGGTTGTTGTCGGCCCGGGTTGGTTGTTGTCGGCCCGGGTTGGTTGTTGTCGGCCCGGGTTGGTTGTTGTCGGCCCGGGTTGGTTGTTGTCGGCCCGGGTTGGTTGTTGTCGGCCCGGGTTGGTTGTTGTCGGCCCGGGTTGGTTGTTGTCGGCCCGGGTTGGTTGTTGTCGGCCCGGGTTGGTTGTTGTCGGCCCGGGTTGGTTGTTGTCGGCCCGGGTTGGTTGTTGTCGGCCCGGGTTGGTTGTTGTCGGCCCGGGTTGGTTGTTGTCGGCCCGGGTTGGTTGTTGTCGGCCCGGGTTGGTTGTTGTCGGCCCGGGTTGGTTGTTGTCGGCCCGGGTTGGTTGTTGTCGGCCCGGGTTGGTTGTTGTCGGCCCGGGTTGGTTGTTGTCGGCCCGGGTTGGTTGTTGTCGGCCCGGGTTGGTTGTTGTCGGCCCGGGTTGGTTGTTGTCGGCCCGGGTTGGTTGTTGTCGGCCCGGGTTGGTTGTTGTCGGCCCGGGTTGGTTGTTGTCGGCCCGGGTTGGTTGTTGTCGGCCCGGGTTGGTTGTTGTCGGCCCGGGTTGGTTGTTGTCGGCCCGGGTTGGTTGTTGTCGGCCCGGGTTGGTTGTTGTCGGCCCGGGTTGGTTGTTGTCGGCCCGGGTTGGTTGTTGTCGGCCCGGGTTGGTTGTTGTCGGCCCGGGTTGGTTGTTGTCGGCCCGGGTTGGTTGTTGTCGGCCCGGGTTGGTTGTTGTCGGCCCGGGTTGGTTGTTGTCGGCCCGGGTTGGTTGTTGTCGGCCCGGGTTGGTTGTTGTCGGCCCGGGTTGGTTGTTGTCGGCCCGGGTTGGTTGTTGTCGGCCCGGGTTGGTTGTTGTCGGCCCGGGTTGGTTGTTGTCGGCCCGGGTTGGTTGTTGTCGGCCCGGGTTGGTTGTTGTCGGCCCGGGTTGGTTGTTGTCGGCCCGGGTTGGTTGTTGTCGGCCCGGGTTGGTTGTTGTCGGCCCGGGTTGGTTGTTGTCGGCCCGGGTTGGTTGTTGTCGGCCCGGGTTGGTTGTTGTCGGCCCGGGTTGGTTGTTGTCGGCCCGGGTTGGTTGTTGTCGGCCCGGGTTGGTTGTTGTCGGCCCGGGTTGGTTGTTGTCGGCCCGGGTTGGTTGTTGTCGGCCCGGGTTGGTTGTTGTCGGCCCGGGTTGGTTGTTGTCGGCCCGGGTTGGTTGTTGTCGGCCCGGGTTGGTTGTTGTCGGCCCGGGTTGGTTGTTGTCGGCCCGGGTTGGTTGTTGTCGGCCCGGGTTGGTTGTTGTCGGCCCGGGTTGGTTGTTGTCGGCCCGGGTTGGTTGTTGTCGGCCCGGGTTGGTTGTTGTCGGCCCGGGTTGGTTGTTGTCGGCCCGGGTTGGTTGTTGTCGGCCCGGGTTGGTTGTTGTCGGCCCGGGTTGGTTGTTGTCGGCCCGGGTTGGTTGTTGTCGGCCCGGGTTGGTTGTTGTCGGCCCGGGTTGGTTGTTGTCGGCCCGGGTTGGTTGTTGTCGGCCCGGGTTGGTTGTTGTCGGCCCGGGTTGGTTGTTGTCGGCCCGGGTTGGTTGTTGTCGGCCCGGGTTGGTTGTTGTCGGCCCGGGTTGGTTGTTGTCGGCCCGGGTTGGTTGTTGTCGGCCCGGGTTGGTTGTTGTCGGCCCGGGTTGGTTGTTGTCGGCCCGGGTTGGTTGTTGTCGGCCCGGGTTGGTTGTTGTCGGCCCGGGTTGGTTGTTGTCGGCCCGGGTTGGTTGTTGTCGGCCCGGGTTGGTTGTTGTCGGCCCGGGTTGGTTGTTGTCGGCCCGGGTTGGTTGTTGTCGGCCCGGGTTGGTTGTTGTCGGCCCGGGTTGGTTGTTGTCGGCCCGGGTTGGTTGTTGTCGGCCCGGGTTGGTTGTTGTCGGCCCGGGTTGGTTGTTGTCGGCCCGGGTTGGTTGTTGTCGGCCCGGGTTGGTTGTTGTCGGCCCGGGTTGGTTGTTGTCGGCCCGGGTTGGTTGTTGTCGGCCCGGGTTGGTTGTTGTCGGCCCGGGTTGGTTGTTGTCGGCCCGGGTTGGTTGTTGTCGGCCCGGGTTGGTTGTTGTCGGCCCGGGTTGGTTGTTGTCGGCCCGGGTTGGTTGTTGTCGGCCCGGGTTGGTTGTTGTCGGCCCGGGTTGGTTGTTGTCGGCCCGGGTTGGTTGTTGTCGGCCCGGGTTGGTTGTTGTCGGCCCGGGTTGGTTGTTGTCGGCCCGGGTTGGTTGTTGTCGGCCCGGGTTGGTTGTTGTCGGCCCGGGTTGGTTGTTGTCGGCCCGGGTTGGTTGTTGTCGGCCCGGGTTGGTTGTTGTCGGCCCGGGTTGGTTGTTGTCGGCCCGGGTTGGTTGTTGTCGGCCCGGGTTGGTTGTTGTCGGCCCGGGTTGGTTGTTGTCGGCCCGGGTTGGTTGTTGTCGGCCCGGGTTGGTTGTTGTCGGCCCGGGTTGGTTGTTGTCGGCCCGGGTTGGTTGTTGTCGGCCCGGGTTGGTTGTTGTCGGCCCGGGTTGGTTGTTGTCGGCCCGGGTTGGTTGTTGTCGGCCCGGGTTGGTTGTTGTCGGCCCGGGTTGGTTGTTGTCGGCCCGGGTTGGTTGTTGTCGGCCCGGGTTGGTTGTTGTCGGCCCGGGTTGGTTGTTGTCGGCCCGGGTTGGTTGTTGTCGGCCCGGGTTGGTTGTTGTCGGCCCGGGTTGGTTGTTGTCGGCCCGGGTTGGTTGTTGTCGGCCCGGGTTGGTTGTTGTCGGCCCGGGTTGGTTGTTGTCGGCCCGGGTTGGTTGTTGTCGGCCCGGGTTGGTTGTTGTCGGCCCGGGTTGGTTGTTGTCGGCCCGGGTTGGTTGTTGTCGGCCCGGGTTGGTTGTTGTCGGCCCGGGTTGGTTGTTGTCGGCCCGGGTTGGTTGTTGTCGGCCCGGGTTGGTTGTTGTCGGCCCGGGTTGGTTGTTGTCGGCCCGGGTTGGTTGTTGTCGGCCCGGGTTGGTTGTTGTCGGCCCGGGTTGGTTGTTGTCGGCCCGGGTTGGTTGTTGTCGGCCCGGGTTGGTTGTTGTCGGCCCGGGTTGGTTGTTGTCGGCCCGGGTTGGTTGTTGTCGGCCCGGGTTGGTTGTTGTCGGCCCGGGTTGGTTGTTGTCGGCCCGGGTTGGTTGTTGTCGGCCCGGGTTGGTTGTTGTCGGCCCGGGTTGGTTGTTGTCGGCCCGGGTTGGTTGTTGTCGGCCCGGGTTGGTTGTTGTCGGCCCGGGTTGGTTGTTGTCGGCCCGGGTTGGTTGTTGTCGGCCCGGGTTGGTTGTTGTCGGCCCGGGTTGGTTGTTGTCGGCCCGGGTTGGTTGTTGTCGGCCCGGGTTGGTTGTTGTCGGCCCGGGTTGGTTGTTGTCGGCCCGGGTTGGTTGTTGTCGGCCCGGGTTGGTTGTTGTCGGCCCGGGTTGGTTGTTGTCGGCCCGGGTTGGTTGTTGTCGGCCCGGGTTGGTTGTTGTCGGCCCGGGTTGGTTGTTGTCGGCCCGGGTTGGTTGTTGTCGGCCCGGGTTGGTTGTTGTCGGCCCGGGTTGGTTGTTGTCGGCCCGGGTTGGTTGTTGTCGGCCCGGGTTGGTTGTTGTCGGCCCGGGTTGGTTGTTGTCGGCCCGGGTTGGTTGTTGTCGGCCCGGGTTGGTTGTTGTCGGCCCGGGTTGGTTGTTGTCGGCCCGGGTTGGTTGTTGTCGGCCCGGGTTGGTTGTTGTCGGCCCGGGTTGGTTGTTGTCGGCCCGGGTTGGTTGTTGTCGGCCCGGGTTGGTTGTTGTCGGCCCGGGTTGGTTGTTGTCGGCCCGGGTTGGTTGTTGTCGGCCCGGGTTGGTTGTTGTCGGCCCGGGTTGGTTGTTGTCGGCCCGGGTTGGTTGTTGTCGGCCCGGGTTGGTTGTTGTCGGCCCGGGTTGGTTGTTGTCGGCCCGGGTTGGTTGTTGTCGGCCCGGGTTGGTTGTTGTCGGCCCGGGTTGGTTGTTGTCGGCCCGGGTTGGTTGTTGTCGGCCCGGGTTGGTTGTTGTCGGCCCGGGTTGGTTGTTGTCGGCCCGGGTTGGTTGTTGTCGGCCCGGGTTGGTTGTTGTCGGCCCGGGTTGGTTGTTGTCGGCCCGGGTTGGTTGTTGTCGGCCCGGGTTGGTTGTTGTCGGCCCGGGTTGGTTGTTGTCGGCCCGGGTTGGTTGTTGTCGGCCCGGGTTGGTTGTTGTCGGCCCGGGTTGGTTGTTGTCGGCCCGGGTTGGTTGTTGTCGGCCCGGGTTGGTTGTTGTCGGCCCGGGTTGGTTGTTGTCGGCCCGGGTTGGTTGTTGTCGGCCCGGGTTGGTTGTTGTCGGCCCGGGTTGGTTGTTGTCGGCCCGGGTTGGTTGTTGTCGGCCCGGGTTGGTTGTTGTCGGCCCGGGTTGGTTGTTGTCGGCCCGGGTTGGTTGTTGTCGGCCCGGGTTGGTTGTTGTCGGCCCGGGTTGGTTGTTGTCGGCCCGGGTTGGTTGTTGTCGGCCCGGGTTGGTTGTTGTCGGCCCGGGTTGGTTGTTGTCGGCCCGGGTTGGTTGTTGTCGGCCCGGGTTGGTTGTTGTCGGCCCGGGTTGGTTGTTGTCGGCCCGGGTTGGTTGTTGTCGGCCCGGGTTGGTTGTTGTCGGCCCGGGTTGGTTGTTGTCGGCCCGGGTTGGTTGTTGTCGGCCCGGGTTGGTTGTTGTCGGCCCGGGTTGGTTGTTGTCGGCCCGGGTTGGTTGTTGTCGGCCCGGGTTGGTTGTTGTCGGCCCGGGTTGGTTGTTGTCGGCCCGGGTTGTTGTCGGCCCGGGTTGTTGTCGGCCCGGGTTGTTGTCGGCCCGGGTTGTTGTCGGCCCGGGTTGTTGTCGGCCCGGGTTGTTGTCGGCCCGGGTTGTTGTCGGCCCGGGTTGTTGTCGGCCCGGGTTGTTGTCGGCCCGGGTTGTTGTCGGCCCGGGTTGTTGTCGGCCCGGGTTGTTGTCGGCCCGGGTTGTTGTCGGCCCGGGTTGTTGTCGGCCCGGGTTGTTGTCGGCCCGGGTTGTTGTCGGCCCGGGTTGTTGTCGGCCCGGGTTGTTGTCGGCCCGGGTTGTTGTCGGCCCGGGTTGTTGTCGGCCCGGGTTGTTGTCGGCCCGGGTTGTTGTCGGCCCGGGTTGTTGTCGGCCCGGGTTGTTGTCGGCCCGGGTTGTTGTCGGCCCGGGTTGTTGTCGGCCCGGGTTGTTGTCGGCCCGGGTTGTTGTCGGCCCGGGTTGTTGTCGGCCCGGGTTGTTGTCGGCCCGGGTTGTTGTCGGCCCGGGTTGTTGTCGGCCCGGGTTGTTGTCGGCCCGGGTTGTTGTCGGCCCGGGTTGTTGTCGGCCCGGGTTGTTGTCGGCCCGGGTTGTTGTCGGCCCGGGTTGTTGTCGGCCCGGGTTGTTGTCGGCCCGGGTTGTTGTCGGCCCGGGTTGTTGTCGGCCCGGGTTGTTGTCGGCCCGGGTTGTTGTCGGCCCGGGTTGTTGTCGGCCCGGGTTGTTGTCGGCCCGGGTTGTTGTCGGCCCGGGTTGTTGTCGGCCCGGGTTGTTGTCGGCCCGGGTTGTTGTCGGCCCGGGTTGTTGTCGGCCCGGGTTGTTGTCGGCCCGGGTTGTTGTCGGCCCGGGTTGTTGTCGGCCCGGGTTGTTGTCGGCCCGGGTTGTTGTCGGCCCGGGTTGTTGTCGGCCCGGGTTGTTGTCGGCCCGGGTTGTTGTCGGCCCGGGTTGTTGTCGGCCCGGGTTGTTGTCGGCCCGGGTTGTTGTCGGCCCGGGTTGTTGTCGGCCCGGGTTGTTGTCGGCCCGGGTTGTTGTCGGCCCGGGTTGTTGTCGGCCCGGGTTGTTGTCGGCCCGGGTTGTTGTCGGCCCGGGTTGTTGTCGGCCCGGGTTGTTGTCGGCCCGGGTTGTTGTCGGCCCGGGTTGTTGTCGGCCCGGGTTGTTGTCGGCCCGGGTTGTTGTCGGCCCGGGTTGTTGTCGGCCCGGGTTGTTGTCGGCCCGGGTTGTTGTCGGCCCGGGTTGTTGTCGGCCCGGGTTGTTGTCGGCCCGGGTTGTTGTCGGCCCGGGTTGTTGTCGGCCCGGGTTGTTGTCGGCCCGGGTTGTTGTCGGCCCGGGTTGTTGTCGGCCCGGGTTGTTGTCGGCCCGGGTTGTTGTCGGCCCGGGTTGTTGTCGGCCCGGGTTGTTGTCGGCCCGGGTTGTTGTCGGCCCGGGTTGTTGTCGGCCCGGGTTGTTGTCGGCCCGGGTTGTTGTCGGCCCGGGTTGTTGTCGGCCCGGGTTGTTGTCGGCCCGGGTTGTTGTCGGCCCGGGTTGTTGTCGGCCCGGGTTGTTGTCGGCCCGGGTTGTTGTCGGCCCGGGTTGTTGTCGGCCCGGGTTGTTGTCGGCCCGGGTTGTTGTCGGCCCGGGTTGTTGTCGGCCCGGGTTGTTGTCGGCCCGGGTTGTTGTCGGCCCGGGTTGTTGTCGGCCCGGGTTGTTGTCGGCCCGGGTTGTTGTCGGCCCGGGTTGTTGTCGGCCCGGGTTGTTGTCGGCCCGGGTTGTTGTCGGCCCGGGTTGTTGTCGGCCCGGGTTGTTGTCGGCCCGGGTTGTTGTCGGCCCGGGTTGTTGTCGGCCCGGGTTGTTGTCGGCCCGGGTTGTTGTCGGCCCGGGTTGTTGTCGGCCCGGGTTGTTGTCGGCCCGGGTTGTTGTCGGCCCGGGTTGTTGTCGGCCCGGGTTGTTGTCGGCCCGGGTTGTTGTCGGCCCGGGTTGTTGTCGGCCCGGGTTGTTGTCGGCCCGGGTTGTTGTCGGCCCGGGTTGTTGTCGGCCCGGGTTGTTGTCGGCCCGGGTTGTTGTCGGCCCGGGTTGTTGTCGGCCCGGGTTGTTGTCGGCCCGGGTTGTTGTCGGCCCGGGTTGTTGTCGGCCCGGGTTGTTGTCGGCCCGGGTTGTTGTCGGCCCGGGTTGTTGTCGGCCCGGGTTGTTGTCGGCCCGGGTTGTTGTCGGCCCGGGTTGTTGTCGGCCCGGGTTGTTGTCGGCCCGGGTTGTTGTCGGCCCGGGTTGTTGTCGGCCCGGGTTGTTGTCGGCCCGGGTTGTTGTCGGCCCGGGTTGTTGTCGGCCCGGGTTGTTGTCGGCCCGGGTTGTTGTCGGCCCGGGTTGTTGTCGGCCCGGGTTGTTGTCGGCCCGGGTTGTTGTCGGCCCGGGTTGTTGTCGGCCCGGGTTGTTGTCGGCCCGGGTTGTTGTCGGCCCGGGTTGTTGTCGGCCCGGGTTGTTGTCGGCCCGGGTTGTTGTCGGCCCGGGTTGTTGTCGGCCCGGGTTGTTGTCGGCCCGGGTTGTTGTCGGCCCGGGTTGTTGTCGGCCCGGGTTGTTGTCGGCCCGGGTTGTTGTCGGCCCGGGTTGTTGTCGGCCCGGGTTGTTGTCGGCCCGGGTTGTTGTCGGCCCGGGTTGTTGTCGGCCCGGGTTGTTGTCGGCCCGGGTTGTTGTCGGCCCGGGTTGTTGTCGGCCCGGGTTGTTGTCGGCCCGGGTTGTTGTCGGCCCGGGTTGTTGTCGGCCCGGGTTGTTGTCGGCCCGGGTTGTTGTCGGCCCGGGTTGTTGTCGGCCCGGGTTGTTGTCGGCCCGGGTTGTTGTCGGCCCGGGTTGTTGTCGGCCCGGGTTGTTGTCGGCCCGGGTTGTTGTCGGCCCGGGTTGTTGTCGGCCCGGGTTGTTGTCGGCCCGGGTTGTTGTCGGCCCGGGTTGTTGTCGGCCCGGGTTGTTGTCGGCCCGGGTTGTTGTCGGCCCGGGTTGTTGTCGGCCCGGGTTGTTGTCGGCCCGGGTTGTTGTCGGCCCGGGTTGTTGTCGGCCCGGGTTGTTGTCGGCCCGGGTTGTTGTCGGCCCGGGTTGTTGTCGGCCCGGGTTGTTGTCGGCCCGGGTTGTTGTCGGCCCGGGTTGTTGTCGGCCCGGGTTGTTGTCGGCCCGGGTTGTTGTCGGCCCGGGTTGTTGTCGGCCCGGGTTGTTGTCGGCCCGGGTTGTTGTCGGCCCGGGTTGTTGTCGGCCCGGGTTGTTGTCGGCCCGGGTTGTTGTCGGCCCGGGTTGTTGTCGGCCCGGGTTGTTGTCGGCCCGGGTTGTTGTCGGCCCGGGTTGTTGTCGGCCCGGGTTGTTGTCGGCCCGGGTTGTTGTCGGCCCGGGTTGTTGTCGGCCCGGGTTGTTGTCGGCCCGGGTTGTTGTCGGCCCGGGTTGTTGTCGGCCCGGGTTGTTGTCGGCCCGGGTTGTTGTCGGCCCGGGTTGTTGTCGGCCCGGGTTGTTGTCGGCCCGGGTTGTTGTCGGCCCGGGTTGTTGTCGGCCCGGGTTGTTGTCGGCCCGGGTTGTTGTCGGCCCGGGTTGTTGTCGGCCCGGGTTGTTGTCGGCCCGGGTTGTTGTCGGCCCGGGTTGTTGTCGGCCCGGGTTGTTGTCGGCCCGGGTTGTTGTCGGCCCGGGTTGTTGTCGGCCCGGGTTGTTGTCGGCCCGGGTTGTTGTCGGCCCGGGTTGTTGTCGGCCCGGGTTGTTGTCGGCCCGGGTTGTTGTCGGCCCGGGTTGTTGTCGGCCCGGGTTGTTGTCGGCCCGGGTTGTTGTCGGCCCGGGTTGTTGTCGGCCCGGGTTGTTGTCGGCCCGGGTTGTTGTCGGCCCGGGTTGTTGTCGGCCCGGGTTGTTGTCGGCCCGGGTTGTTGTCGGCCCGGGTTGTTGTCGGCCCGGGTTGTTGTCGGCCCGGGTTGTTGTCGGCCCGGGTTGTTGTCGGCCCGGGTTGTTGTCGGCCCGGGTTGTTGTCGGCCCGGGTTGTTGTCGGCCCGGGTTGTTGTCGGCCCGGGTTGTTGTCGGCCCGGGTTGTTGTCGGCCCGGGTTGTTGTCGGCCCGGGTTGTTGTCGGCCCGGGTTGTTGTCGGCCCGGGTTGTTGTCGGCCCGGGTTGTTGTCGGCCCGGGTTGTTGTCGGCCCGGGTTGTTGTCGGCCCGGGTTGTTGTCGGCCCGGGTTGTTGTCGGCCCGGGTTGTTGTCGGCCCGGGTTGTTGTCGGCCCGGGTTGTTGTCGGCCCGGGTTGTTGTCGGCCCGGGTTGTTGTCGGCCCGGGTTGTTGTCGGCCCGGGTTGTTGTCGGCCCGGGTTGTTGTCGGCCCGGGTTGTTGTCGGCCCGGGTTGTTGTCGGCCCGGGTTGTTGTCGGCCCGGGTTGTTGTCGGCCCGGGTTGTTGTCGGCCCGGGTTGTTGTCGGCCCGGGTTGTTGTCGGCCCGGGTTGTTGTCGGCCCGGGTTGTTGTCGGCCCGGGTTGTTGTCGGCCCGGGTTGTTGTCGGCCCGGGTTGTTGTCGGCCCGGGTTGTTGTCGGCCCGGGTTGTTGTCGGCCCGGGTTGTTGTCGGCCCGGGTTGTTGTCGGCCCGGGTTGTTGTCGGCCCGGGTTGTTGTCGGCCCGGGTTGTTGTCGGCCCGGGTTGTTGTCGGCCCGGGTTGTTGTCGGCCCGGGTTGTTGTCGGCCCGGGTTGTTGTCGGCCCGGGTTGTTGTCGGCCCGGGTTGTTGTCGGCCCGGGTTGTTGTCGGCCCGGGTTGTTGTCGGCCCGGGTTGTTGTCGGCCCGGGTTGTTGTCGGCCCGGGTTGTTGTCGGCCCGGGTTGTTGTCGGCCCGGGTTGTTGTCGGCCCGGGTTGTTGTCGGCCCGGGTTGTTGTCGGCCCGGGTTGTTGTCGGCCCGGGTTGTTGTCGGCCCGGGTTGTTGTCGGCCCGGGTTGTTGTCGGCCCGGGTTGTTGTCGGCCCGGGTTGTTGTCGGCCCGGGTTGTTGTCGGCCCGGGTTGTTGTCGGCCCGGGTTGTTGTCGGCCCGGGTTGTTGTCGGCCCGGGTTGTTGTCGGCCCGGGTTGTTGTCGGCCCGGGTTGTTGTCGGCCCGGGTTGTTGTCGGCCCGGGTTGTTGTCGGCCCGGGTTGTTGTCGGCCCGGGTTGTTGTCGGCCCGGGTTGTTGTCGGCCCGGGTTGTTGTCGGCCCGGGTTGTTGTCGGCCCGGGTTGTTGTCGGCCCGGGTTGTTGTCGGCCCGGGTTGTTGTCGGCCCGGGTTGTTGTCGGCCCGGGTTGTTGTCGGCCCGGGTTGTTGTCGGCCCGGGTTGTTGTCGGCCCGGGTTGTTGTCGGCCCGGGTTGTTGTCGGCCCGGGTTGTTGTCGGCCCGGGTTGTTGTCGGCCCGGGTTGTTGTCGGCCCGGGTTGTTGTCGGCCCGGGTTGTTGTCGGCCCGGGTTGTTGTCGGCCCGGGTTGTTGTCGGCCCGGGTTGTTGTCGGCCCGGGTTGTTGTCGGCCCGGGTTGTTGTCGGCCCGGGTTGTTGTCGGCCCGGGTTGTTGTCGGCCCGGGTTGTTGTCGGCCCGGGTTGTTGTCGGCCCGGGTTGTTGTCGGCCCGGGTTGTTGTCGGCCCGGGTTGTTGTCGGCCCGGGTTGTTGTCGGCCCGGGTTGTTGTCGGCCCGGGTTGTTGTCGGCCCGGGTTGTTGTCGGCCCGGGTTGTTGTCGGCCCGGGTTGTTGTCGGCCCGGGTTGTTGTCGGCCCGGGTTGTTGTCGGCCCGGGTTGTTGTCGGCCCGGGTTGTTGTCGGCCCGGGTTGTTGTCGGCCCGGGTTGTTGTCGGCCCGGGTTGTTGTCGGCCCGGGTTGTTGTCGGCCCGGGTTGTTGTCGGCCCGGGTTGTTGTCGGCCCGGGTTGTTGTCGGCCCGGGTTGTTGTCGGCCCGGGTTGTTGTCGGCCCGGGTTGTTGTCGGCCCGGGTTGTTGTCGGCCCGGGTTGTTGTCGGCCCGGGTTGTTGTCGGCCCGGGTTGTTGTCGGCCCGGGTTGTTGTCGGCCCGGGTTGTTGTCGGCCCGGGTTGTTGTCGGCCCGGGTTGTTGTCGGCCCGGGTTGTTGTCGGCCCGGGTTGTTGTCGGCCCGGGTTGTTGTCGGCCCGGGTTGTTGTCGGCCCGGGTTGTTGTCGGCCCGGGTTGTTGTCGGCCCGGGTTGTTGTCGGCCCGGGTTGTTGTCGGCCCGGGTTGTTGTCGGCCCGGGTTGTTGTCGGCCCGGGTTGTTGTCGGCCCGGGTTGTTGTCGGCCCGGGTTGTTGTCGGCCCGGGTTGTTGTCGGCCCGGGTTGTTGTCGGCCCGGGTTGTTGTCGGCCCGGGTTGTTGTCGGCCCGGGTTGTTGTCGGCCCGGGTTGTTGTCGGCCCGGGTTGTTGTCGGCCCGGGTTGTTGTCGGCCCGGGTTGTTGTCGGCCCGGGTTGTTGTCGGCCCGGGTTGTTGTCGGCCCGGGTTGTTGTCGGCCCGGGTTGTTGTCGGCCCGGGTTGTTGTCGGCCCGGGTTGTTGTCGGCCCGGGTTGTTGTCGGCCCGGGTTGTTGTCGGCCCGGGTTGTTGTCGGCCCGGGTTGTTGTCGGCCCGGGTTGTTGTCGGCCCGGGTTGTTGTCGGCCCGGGTTGTTGTCGGCCCGGGTTGTTGTCGGCCCGGGTTGTTGTCGGCCCGGGTTGTTGTCGGCCCGGGTTGTTGTCGGCCCGGGTTGTTGTCGGCCCGGGTTGTTGTCGGCCCGGGTTGTTGTCGGCCCGGGTTGTTGTCGGCCCGGGTTGTTGTCGGCCCGGGTTGTTGTCGGCCCGGGTTGTTGTCGGCCCGGGTTGTTGTCGGCCCGGGTTGTTGTCGGCCCGGGTTGTTGTCGGCCCGGGTTGTTGTCGGCCCGGGTTGTTGTCGGCCCGGGTTGTTGTCGGCCCGGGTTGTTGTCGGCCCGGGTTGTTGTCGGCCCGGGTTGTTGTCGGCCCGGGTTGTTGTCGGCCCGGGTTGTTGTCGGCCCGGGTTGTTGTCGGCCCGGGTTGTTGTCGGCCCGGGTTGTTGTCGGCCCGGGTTGTTGTCGGCCCGGGTTGTTGTCGGCCCGGGTTGTTGTCGGCCCGGGTTGTTGTCGGCCCGGGTTGTTGTCGGCCCGGGTTGTTGTCGGCCCGGGTTGTTGTCGGCCCGGGTTGTTGTCGGCCCGGGTTGTTGTCGGCCCGGGTTGTTGTCGGCCCGGGTTGTTGTCGGCCCGGGTTGTTGTCGGCCCGGGTTGTTGTCGGCCCGGGTTGTTGTCGGCCCGGGTTGTTGTCGGCCCGGGTTGTTGTCGGCCCGGGTTGTTGTCGGCCCGGGTTGTTGTCGGCCCGGGTTGTTGTCGGCCCGGGTTGTTGTCGGCCCGGGTTGTTGTCGGCCCGGGTTGTTGTCGGCCCGGGTTGTTGTCGGCCCGGGTTGTTGTCGGCCCGGGTTGTTGTCGGCCCGGGTTGTTGTCGGCCCGGGTTGTTGTCGGCCCGGGTTGTTGTCGGCCCGGGTTGTTGTCGGCCCGGGTTGTTGTCGGCCCGGGTTGTTGTCGGCCCGGGTTGTTGTCGGCCCGGGTTGTTGTCGGCCCGGGTTGTTGTCGGCCCGGGTTGTTGTCGGCCCGGGTTGTTGTCGGCCCGGGTTGTTGTCGGCCCGGGTTGTTGTCGGCCCGGGTTGTTGTCGGCCCGGGTTGTTGTCGGCCCGGGTTGTTGTCGGCCCGGGTTGTTGTCGGCCCGGGTTGTTGTCGGCCCGGGTTGTTGTCGGCCCGGGTTGTTGTCGGCCCGGGTTGTTGTCGGCCCGGGTTGTTGTCGGCCCGGGTTGTTGTCGGCCCGGGTTGTTGTCGGCCCGGGTTGTTGTCGGCCCGGGTTGTTGTCGGCCCGGGTTGTTGTCGGCCCGGGTTGTTGTCGGCCCGGGTTGTTGTCGGCCCGGGTTGTTGTCGGCCCGGGTTGTTGTCGGCCCGGGTTGTTGTCGGCCCGGGTTGTTGTCGGCCCGGGTTGTTGTCGGCCCGGGTTGTTGTCGGCCCGGGTTGTTGTCGGCCCGGGTTGTTGTCGGCCCGGGTTGTTGTCGGCCCGGGTTGTTGTCGGCCCGGGTTGTTGTCGGCCCGGGTTGTTGTCGGCCCGGGTTGTTGTCGGCCCGGGTTGTTGTCGGCCCGGGTTGTTGTCGGCCCGGGTTGTTGTCGGCCCGGGTTGTTGTCGGCCCGGGTTGTTGTCGGCCCGGGTTGTTGTCGGCCCGGGTTGTTGTCGGCCCGGGTTGTTGTCGGCCCGGGTTGTTGTCGGCCCGGGTTGTTGTCGGCCCGGGTTGTTGTCGGCCCGGGTTGTTGTCGGCCCGGGTTGTTGTCGGCCCGGGTTGTTGTCGGCCCGGGTTGTTGTCGGCCCGGGTTGTTGTCGGCCCGGGTTGTTGTCGGCCCGGGTTGTTGTCGGCCCGGGTTGTTGTCGGCCCGGGTTGTTGTCGGCCCGGGTTGTTGTCGGCCCGGGTTGTTGTCGGCCCGGGTTGTTGTCGGCCCGGGTTGTTGTCGGCCCGGGTTGTTGTCGGCCCGGGTTGTTGTCGGCCCGGGTTGTTGTCGGCCCGGGTTGTTGTCGGCCCGGGTTGTTGTCGGCCCGGGTTGTTGTCGGCCCGGGTTGTTGTCGGCCCGGGTTGTTGTCGGCCCGGGTTGTTGTCGGCCCGGGTTGTTGTCGGCCCGGGTTGTTGTCGGCCCGGTTCGGCCCGGGTTGTTGTCGGCCCGGGTTGTTGTCGGCCCGGGTTGTTGTCGGCCCGGGTTGTTGTCGGCCCGGGTTGTTGTCGGCCCGGGTTGTTGTCGGCCCGGGTTGTTGTCGGCCCGGGTTGTTGTCGGCCCGGGTTGTTGTCGGCCCGGGTTGTTGTCGGCCCGGGTTGTTGTCGGCCCGGGTTGTTGTCGGCCCGGGTTGTTGTCGGCCCGGGTTGTTGTCGGCCCGGGTTGTTGTCGGCCCGGGTTGTTGTCGGCCCGGGTTGTTGTCGGCCCGGGTTGTTGTCGGCCCGGGTTGTTGTCGGCCCGGGTTGTTGTCGGCCCGGGTTGTTGTCGGCCCGGGTTGTTGTCGGCCCGGGTTGTTGTCGGCCCGGGTTGTTGTCGGCCCGGGTTGTTGTCGGCCCGGGTTGTTGTCGGCCCGGGTTGTTGTCGGCCCGGGTTGTTGTCGGCCCGGGTTGTTGTCGGCCCGGGTTGTTGTCGGCCCGGGTTGTTGTCGGCCCGGGTTGTTGTCGGCCCGGGTTGTTGTCGGCCCGGGTTGTTGTCGGCCCGGGTTGTTGTCGGCCCGGGTTGTTGTCGGCCCGGGTTGTTGTCGGCCCGGGTTGTTGTCGGCCCGGGTTGTTGTCGGCCCGGGTTGTTGTCGGCCCGGGTTGTTGTCGGCCCGGGTTGTTGTCGGCCCGGGTTGTTGTCGGCCCGGGTTGTTGTCGGCCCGGGTTGTTGTCGGCCCGGGTTGTTGTCGGCCCGGGTTGTTGTCGGCCCGGGTTGTTGTCGGCCCGGGTTGTTGTCGGCCCGGGTTGTTGTCGGCCCGGGTTGTTGTCGGCCCGGGTTGTTGTCGGCCCGGGTTGTTGTCGGCCCGGGTTGTTGTCGGCCCGGGTTGTTGTCGGCCCGGGTTGTTGTCGGCCCGGGTTGTTGTCGGCCCGGGTTGTTGTCGGCCCGGGTTGTTGTCGGCCCGGGTTGTTGTCGGCCCGGGTTGTTGTCGGCCCGGGTTGTTGTCGGCCCGGGTTGTTGTCGGCCCGGGTTGTTGTCGGCCCGGGTTGTTGTCGGCCCGGGTTGTTGTCGGCCCGGGTTGTTGTCGGCCCGGGTTGTTGTCGGCCCGGGTTGTTGTCGGCCCGGGTTGTTGTCGGCCCGGGTTGTTGTCGGCCCGGGTTGTTGTCGGCCCGGGTTGTTGTCGGCCCGGGTTGTTGTCGGCCCGGGTTGTTGTCGGCCCGGGTTGTTGTCGGCCCGGGTTGTTGTCGGCCCGGGTTGTTGTCGGCCCGGGTTGTTGTCGGCCCGGGTTGTTGTCGGCCCGGGTTGTTGTCGGCCCGGGTTGTTGTCGGCCCGGGTTGTTGTCGGCCCGGGTTGTTGTCGGCCCGGGTTGTTGTCGGCCCGGGTTGTTGTCGGCCCGGGTTGTTGTCGGCCCGGGTTGTTGTCGGCCCGGGTTGTTGTCGGCCCGGGTTGTTGTCGGCCCGGGTTGTTGTCGGCCCGGGTTGTTGTCGGCCCGGGTTGTTGTCGGCCCGGGTTGTTGTCGGCCCGGGTTGTTGTCGGCCCGGGTTGTTGTCGGCCCGGGTTGTTGTCGGCCCGGGTTGTTGTCGGCCCGGGTTGTTGTCGGCCCGGGTTGTTGTCGGCCCGGGTTGTTGTCGGCCCGGGTTGTTGTCGGCCCGGGTTGTTGTCGGCCCGGGTTGTTGTCGGCCCGGGTTGTTGTCGGCCCGGGTTGTTGTCGGCCCGGGTTGTTGTCGGCCCGGGTTGTTGTCGGCCCGGGTTGTTGTCGGCCCGGGTTGTTGTCGGCCCGGGTTGTTGTCGGCCCGGGTTGTTGTCGGCCCGGGTTGTTGTCGGCCCGGGTTGTTGTCGGCCCGGGTTGTTGTCGGCCCGGGTTGTTGTCGGCCCGGGTTGTTGTCGGCCCGGGTTGTTGTCGGCCCGGGTTGTTGTCGGCCCGGGTTGTTGTCGGCCCGGGTTGTTGTCGGCCCGGGTTGTTGTCGGCCCGGGTTGTTGTCGGCCCGGGTTGTTGTCGGCCCGGGTTGTTGTCGGCCCGGGTTGTTGTCGGCCCGGGTTGTTGTCGGCCCGGGTTGTTGTCGGCCCGGGTTGTTGTCGGCCCGGGTTGTTGTCGGCCCGGGTTGTTGTCGGCCCGGGTTGTTGTCGGCCCGGGTTGTTGTCGGCCCGGGTTGTTGTCGGCCCGGGTTGTTGTCGGCCCGGGTTGTTGTCGGCCCGGGTTGTTGTCGGCCCGGGTTGTTGTCGGCCCGGGTTGTTGTCGGCCCGGGTTGTTGTCGGCCCGGGTTGTTGTCGGCCCGGGTTGTTGTCGGCCCGGGTTGTTGTCGGCCCGGGTTGTTGTCGGCCCGGGTTGTTGTCGGCCCGGGTTGTTGTCGGCCCGGGTTGTTGTCGGCCCGGGTTGTTGTCGGCCCGGGTTGTTGTCGGCCCGGGTTGTTGTCGGCCCGGGTTGTTGTCGGCCCGGGTTGTTGTCGGCCCGGGTTGTTGTCGGCCCGGGTTGTTGTCGGCCCGGGTTGTTGTCGGCCCGGGTTGTTGTCGGCCCGGGTTGTTGTCGGCCCGGGTTGTTGTCGGCCCGGGTTGTTGTCGGCCCGGGTTGTTGTCGGCCCGGGTTGTTGTCGGCCCGGGTTGTTGTCGGCCCGGGTTGTTGTCGGCCCGGGTTGTTGTCGGCCCGGGTTGTTGTCGGCCCGGGTTGTTGTCGGCCCGGGTTGTTGTCGGCCCGGGTTGTTGTCGGCCCGGGTTGTTGTCGGCCCGGGTTGTTGTCGGCCCGGGTTGTTGTCGGCCCGGGTTGTTGTCGGCCCGGGTTGTTGTCGGCCCGGGTTGTTGTCGGCCCGGGTTGTTGTCGGCCCGGGTTGTTGTCGGCCCGGGTTGTTGTCGGCCCGGGTTGTTGTCGGCCCGGGTTGTTGTCGGCCCGGGTTGTTGTCGGCCCGGGTTGTTGTCGGCCCGGGTTGTTGTCGGCCCGGGTTGTTGTCGGCCCGGGTTGTTGTCGGCCCGGGTTGTTGTCGGCCCGGGTTGTTGTCGGCCCGGGTTGTTGTCGGCCCGGGTTGTTGTCGGCCCGGGTTGTTGTCGGCCCGGGTTGTTGTCGGCCCGGGTTGTTGTCGGCCCGGGTTGTTGTCGGCCCGGGTTGTTGTCGGCCCGGGTTGTTGTCGGCCCGGGTTGTTGTCGGCCCGGGTTGTTGTCGGCCCGGGTTGTTGTCGGCCCGGGTTGTTGTCGGCCCGGGTTGTTGTCGGCCCGGGTTGTTGTCGGCCCGGGTTGTTGTCGGCCCGGGTTGTTGTCGGCCCGGGTTGTTGTCGGCCCGGGTTGTTGTCGGCCCGGGTTGTTGTCGGCCCGGGTTGTTGTCGGCCCGGGTTGTTGTCGGCCCGGGTTGTTGTCGGCCCGGGTTGTTGTCGGCCCGGGTTGTTGTCGGCCCGGGTTGTTGTCGGCCCGGGTTGTTGTCGGCCCGGGTTGTTGTCGGCCCGGGTTGTTGTCGGCCCGGGTTGTTGTCGGCCCGGGTTGTTGTCGGCCCGGGTTGTTGTCGGCCCGGGTTGTTGTCGGCCCGGGTTGTTGTCGGCCCGGGTTGTTGTCGGCCCGGGTTGTTGTCGGCCCGGGTTGTTGTCGGCCCGGGTTGTTGTCGGCCCGGGTTGTTGTCGGCCCGGGTTGTTGTCGGCCCGGGTTGTTGTCGGCCCGGGTTGTTGTCGGCCCGGGTTGTTGTCGGCCCGGGTTGTTGTCGGCCCGGGTTGTTGTCGGCCCGGGTTGTTGTCGGCCCGGGTTGTTGTCGGCCCGGGTTGTTGTCGGCCCGGGTTGTTGTCGGCCCGGGTTGTTGTCGGCCCGGGTTGTTGTCGGCCCGGGTTGTTGTCGGCCCGGGTTGTTGTCGGCCCGGGTTGTTGTCGGCCCGGGTTGTTGTCGGCCCGGGTTGTTGTCGGCCCGGGTTGTTGTCGGCCCGGGTTGTTGTCGGCCCGGGTTGTTGTCGGCCCGGGTTGTTGTCGGCCCGGGTTGTTGTCGGCCCGGGTTGTTGTCGGCCCGGGTTGTTGTCGGCCCGGGTTGTTGTCGGCCCGGGTTGTTGTCGGCCCGGGTTGTTGTCGGCCCGGGTTGTTGTCGGCCCGGGTTGTTGTCGGCCCGGGTTGTTGTCGGCCCGGGTTGTTGTCGGCCCGGGTTGTTGTCGGCCCGGGTTGTTGTCGGCCCGGGTTGTTGTCGGCCCGGGTTGTTGTCGGCCCGGGTTGTTGTCGGCCCGGGTTGTTGTCGGCCCGGGTTGTTGTCGGCCCGGGTTGTTGTCGGCCCGGGTTGTTGTCGGCCCGGGTTGTTGTCGGCCCGGGTTGTTGTCGGCCCGGGTTGTTGTCGGCCCGGGTTGTTGTCGGCCCGGGTTGTTGTCGGCCCGGGTTGTTGTCGGCCCGGGTTGTTGTCGGCCCGGGTTGTTGTCGGCCCGGGTTGTTGTCGGCCCGGGTTGTTGTCGGCCCGGGTTGTTGTCGGCCCGGGTTGTTGTCGGCCCGGGTTGTTGTCGGCCCGGGTTGTTGTCGGCCCGGGTTGTTGTCGGCCCGGGTTGTTGTCGGCCCGGGTTGTTGTCGGCCCGGGTTGTTGTCGGCCCGGGTTGTTGTCGGCCCGGGTTGTTGTCGGCCCGGGTTGTTGTCGGCCCGGGTTGTTGTCGGCCCGGGTTGTTGTCGGCCCGGGTTGTTGTCGGCCCGGGTTGTTGTCGGCCCGGGTTGTTGTCGGCCCGGGTTGTTGTCGGCCCGGGTTGTTGTCGGCCCGGGTTGTTGTCGGCCCGGGTTGTTGTCGGCCCGGGTTGTTGTCGGCCCGGGTTGTTGTCGGCCCGGGTTGTTGTCGGCCCGGGTTGTTGTCGGCCCGGGTTGTTGTCGGCCCGGGTTGTTGTCGGCCCGGGTTGTTGTCGGCCCGGGTTGTTGTCGGCCCGGGTTGTTGTCGGCCCGGGTTGTTGTCGGCCCGGGTTGTTGTCGGCCCGGGTTGTTGTCGGCCCGGGTTGTTGTCGGCCCGGGTTGTTGTCGGCCCGGGTTGTTGTCGGCCCGGGTTGTTGTCGGCCCGGGTTGTTGTCGGCCCGGGTTGTTGTCGGCCCGGGTTGTTGTCGGCCCGGGTTGTTGTCGGCCCGGGTTGTTGTCGGCCCGGGTTGTTGTCGGCCCGGGTTGTTGTCGGCCCGGGTTGTTGTCGGCCCGGGTTGTTGTCGGCCCGGGTTGTTGTCGGCCCGGGTTGTTGTCGGCCCGGGTTGTTGTCGGCCCGGGTTGTTGTCGGCCCGGGTTGTTGTCGGCCCGGGTTGTTGTCGGCCCGGGTTGTTGTCGGCCCGGGTTGTTGTCGGCCCGGGTTGTTGTCGGCCCGGGTTGTTGTCGGCCCGGGTTGTTGTCGGCCCGGGTTGTTGTCGGCCCGGGTTGTTGTCGGCCCGGGTTGTTGTCGGCCCGGGTTGTTGTCGGCCCGGGTTGTTGTCGGCCCGGGTTGTTGTCGGCCCGGGTTGTTGTCGGCCCGGGTTGTTGTCGGCCCGGGTTGTTGTCGGCCCGGGTTGTTGTCGGCCCGGGTTGTTGTCGGCCCGGGTTGTTGTCGGCCCGGGTTGTTGTCGGCCCGGGTTGTTGTCGGCCCGGGTTGTTGTCGGCCCGGGTTGTTGTCGGCCCGGGTTGTTGTCGGCCCGGGTTGTTGTCGGCCCGGGTTGTTGTCGGCCCGGGTTGTTGTCGGCCCGGGTTGTTGTCGGCCCGGGTTGTTTGTCGGCCCGGGTTGTTGTCGGCCCGGGTTGTTGTCGGCCCGGGTTGTTGTCGGCCCGGGTTGTTGTCGGCCCGGGTTGTTGTCGGCCCGGGTTGTTGTCGGCCCGGGTTGTTGTCGGCCCGGGTTGTTGTCGGCCCGGGTTGTTGTCGGCCCGGGTTGTTGTCGGCCCGGGTTGTTGTCGGCCCGGGTTGTTGTCGGCCCGGGTTGTTGTCGGCCCGGGTTGTTGTCGGCCCGGGTTGTTGTCGGCCCGGGTTGTTGTCGGCCCGGGTTGTTGTCGGCCCGGGTTGTTGTCGGCCCGGGTTGTTGTCGGCCCGGGTTGTTGTCGGCCCGGGTTGTTGTCGGCCCGGGTTGTTGTCGGCCCGGGTTGTTGTCGGCCCGGGTTGTTGTCGGCCCGGGTTGTTGTCGGCCCGGGTTGTTGTCGGCCCGGGTTGTTGTCGGCCCGGGTTGTTGTCGGCCCGGGTTGTTGTCGGCCCGGGTTGTTGTCGGCCCGGGTTGTTGTCGGCCCGGGTTGTTGTCGGCCCGGGTTGTTGTCGGCCCGGGTTGTTGTCGGCCCGGGTTGTTGTCGGCCCGGGTTGTTGTCGGCCCGGGTTGTTGTCGGCCCGGGTTGTTGTCGGCCCGGGTTGTTGTCGGCCCGGGTTGTTGTCGGCCCGGGTTGTTGTCGGCCCGGGTTGTTGTCGGCCCGGGTTGTTGTCGGCCCGGGTTGTTGTCGGCCCGGGTTGTTGTCGGCCCGGGTTGTTGTCGGCCCGGGTTGTTGTCGGCCCGGGTTGTTGTCGGCCCGGGTTGTTGTCGGCCCGGGTTGTTGTCGGCCCGGGTTGTTGTCGGCCCGGGTTGTTGTCGGCCCGGGTTGTTGTCGGCCCGGGTTGTTGTCGGCCCGGGTTGTTGTCGGCCCGGGTTGTTGTCGGCCCGGGTTGTTGTCGGCCCGGGTTGTTGTCGGCCCGGGTTGTTGTCGGCCCGGGTTGTTGTCGGCCCGGGTTGTTGTCGGCCCGGGTTGTTGTCGGCCCGGGTTGTTGTCGGCCCGGGTTGTTGTCGGCCCGGGTTGTTGTCGGCCCGGGTTGTTGTCGGCCCGGGTTGTTGTCGGCCCGGGTTGTTGTCGGCCCGGGTTGTTGTCGGCCCGGGTTGTTGTCGGCCCGGGTTGTTGTCGGCCCGGGTTGTTGTCGGCCCGGGTTGTTGTCGGCCCGGGTTGTTGTCGGCCCGGGTTGTTGTCGGCCCGGGTTGTTGTCGGCCCGGGTTGTTGTCGGCCCGGGTTGTTGTCGGCCCGGGTTGTTGTCGGCCCGGGTTGTTGTCGGCCCGGGTTGTTGTCGGCCCGGGTTGTTGTCGGCCCGGGTTGTTGTCGGCCCGGGTTGTTGTCGGCCCGGGTTGTTGTCGGCCCGGGTTGTTGTCGGCCCGGGTTGTTGTCGGCCCGGGTTGTTGTCGGCCCGGGTTGTTGTCGGCCCGGGTTGTTGTCGGCCCGGGTTGTTGTCGGCCCGGGTTGTTGTCGGCCCGGGTTGTTGTCGGCCCGGGTTGTTGTCGGCCCGGGTTGTTGTCGGCCCGGGTTGTTGTCGGCCCGGGTTGTTGTCGGCCCGGGTTGTTGTCGGCCCGGGTTGTTGTCGGCCCGGGTTGTTGTCGGCCCGGGTTGTTGTCGGCCCGGGTTGTTGTCGGCCCGGGTTGTTGTCGGCCCGGGTTGTTGTCGGCCCGGGTTGTTGTCGGCCCGGGTTGTTGTCGGCCCGGGTTGTTGTCGGCCCGGGTTGTTGTCGGCCCGGGTTGTTGTCGGCCCGGGTTGTTGTCGGCCCGGGTTGTTGTCGGCCCGGGTTGTTGTCGGCCCGGGTTGTTGTCGGCCCGGGTTGTTGTCGGCCCGGGTTGTTGTCGGCCCGGGTTGTTGTCGGCCCGGGTTGTTGTCGGCCCGGGTTGTTGTCGGCCCGGGTTGTTGTCGGCCCGGGTTGTTGTCGGCCCGGGTTGTTGTCGGCCCGGGTTGTTGTCGGCCCGGGTTGTTGTCGGCCCGGGTTGTTGTCGGCCCGGGTTGTTGTCGGCCCGGGTTGTTGTCGGCCCGGGTTGTTGTCGGCCCGGGTTGTTGTCGGCCCGGGTTGTTGTCGGCCCGGGTTGTTGTCGGCCCGGGTTGTTGTCGGCCCGGGTTGTTGTCGGCCCGGGTTGTTGTCGGCCCGGGTTGTTGTCGGCCCGGGTTGTTGTCGGCCCGGGTTGTTGTCGGCCCGGGTTGTTGTCGGCCCGGGTTGTTGTCGGCCCGGGTTGTTGTCGGCCCGGGTTGTTGTCGGCCCGGGTTGTTGTCGGCCCGGGTTGTTGTCGGCCCGGGTTGTTGTCGGCCCGGGTTGTTGTCGGCCCGGGTTGTTGTCGGCCCGGGTTGTTGTCGGCCCGGGTTGTTGTCGGCCCGGGTTGTTGTCGGCCCGGGTTGTTGTCGGCCCGGGTTGTTGTCGGCCCGGGTTGTTGTCGGCCCGGGTTGTTGTCGGCCCGGGTTGTTGTCGGCCCGGGTTGTTGTCGGCCCGGGTTGTTGTCGGCCCGGGTTGTTGTCGGCCCGGGTTGTTGTCGGCCCGGGTTGTTGTCGGCCCGGGTTGTTGTCGGCCCGGGTTGTTGTCGGCCCGGGTTGTTGTCGGCCCGGGTTGTTGTCGGCCCGGGTTGTTGTCGGCCCGGGTTGTTGTCGGCCCGGGTTGTTGTCGGCCCGGGTTGTTGTCGGCCCGGGTTGTTGTCGGCCCGGGTTGTTGTCGGCCCGGGTTGTTGTCGGCCCGGGTTGTTGTCGGCCCGGGTTGTTGTCGGCCCGGGTTGTTGTCGGCCCGGGTTGTTGTCGGCCCGGGTTGTTGTCGGCCCGGGTTGTTGTCGGCCCGGGTTGTTGTCGGCCCGGGTTGTTGTCGGCCCGGGTTGTTGTCGGCCCGGGTTGTTGTCGGCCCGGGTTGTTGTCGGCCCGGGTTGTTGTCGGCCCGGGTTGTTGTCGGCCCGGGTTGTTGTCGGCCCGGGTTGTTGTCGGCCCGGGTTGTTGTCGGCCCGGGTTGTTGTCGGCCCGGGTTGTTGTCGGCCCGGGTTGTTGTCGGCCCGGGTTGTTGTCGGCCCGGGTTGTTGTCGGCCCGGGTTGTTGTCGGCCCGGGTTGTTGTCGGCCCGGGTTGTTGTCGGCCCGGGTTGTTGTCGGCCCGGGTTGTTGTCGGCCCGGGTTGTTGTCGGCCCGGGTTGTTGTCGGCCCGGGTTGTTGTCGGCCCGGGTTGTTGTCGGCCCGGGTTGTTGTCGGCCCGGGTTGTTGTCGGCCCGGGTTGTTGTCGGCCCGGGTTGTTGTCGGCCCGGGTTGTTGTCGGCCCGGGTTGTTGTCGGCCCGGGTTGTTGTCGGCCCGGGTTGTTGTCGGCCCGGGTTGTTGTCGGCCCGGGTTGTTGTCGGCCCGGGTTGTTGTCGGCCCGGGTTGTTGTCGGCCCGGGTTGTTGTCGGCCCGGGTTGTTGTCGGCCCGGGTTGTTGTCGGCCCGGGTTGTTGTCGGCCCGGGTTGTTGTCGGCCCGGGTTGTTGTCGGCCCGGGTTGTTGTCGGCCCGGGTTGTTGTCGGCCCGGGTTGTTGTCGGCCCGGGTTGTTGTCGGCCCGGGTTGTTGTCGGCCCGGGTTGTTGTCGGCCCGGGTTGTTGTCGGCCCGGGTTGTTGTCGGCCCGGGTTGTTGTCGGCCCGGGTTGTTGTCGGCCCGGGTTGTTGTCGGCCCGGGTTGTTGTCGGCCCGGGTTGTTGTCGGCCCGGGTTGTTGTCGGCCCGGGTTGTTGTCGGCCCGGGTTGTTGTCGGCCCGGGTTGTTGTCGGCCCGGGTTGTTGTCGGCCCGGGTTGTTGTCGGCCCGGGTTGTTGTCGGCCCGGGTTGTTGTCGGCCCGGGTTGTTGTCGGCCCGGGTTGTTGTCGGCCCGGGTTGTTGTCGGCCCGGGTTGTTGTCGGCCCGGGTTGTTGTCGGCCCGGGTTGTTGTCGGCCCGGGTTGTTGTCGGCCCGGGTTGTTGTCGGCCCGGGTTGTTGTCGGCCCGGGTTGTTGTCGGCCCGGGTTGTCGGCCCGGGTTGTTGTCGGCCCGGGTTGTTGTCGGCCCGGGTTGTTGTCGGCCCGGGTTGTTGTCGGCCCGGGTTGTTGTCGGCCCGGGTTGTTGTCGGCCCGGGTTGTTGTCGGCCCGGGTTGTTGTCGGCCCGGGTTGTTGTCGGCCCGGGTTGTTGTCGGCCCGGGTTGTTGTCGGCCCGGGTTGTTGTCGGCCCGGGTTGTTGTCGGCCCGGGTTGTTGTCGGCCCGGGTTGTTGTCGGCCCGGGTTGTTGTCGGCCCGGGTTGTTGTCGGCCCGGGTTGTTGTCGGCCCGGGTTGTTGTCGGCCCGGGTTGTTGTCGGCCCGGGTTGTTGTCGGCCCGGGTTGTTGTCGGCCCGGGTTGTTGTCGGCCCGGGTTGTTGTCGGCCCGGGTTGTTGTCGGCCCGGGTTGTTGTCGGCCCGGGTTGTTGTCGGCCCGGGTTGTTGTCGGCCCGGGTTGTTGTCGGCCCGGGTTGTTGTCGGCCCGGGTTGTTGTCGGCCCGGGTTGTTGTCGGCCCGGGTTGTTGTCGGCCCGGGTTGTTGTCGGCCCGGGTTGTTGTCGGCCCGGGTTGTTGTCGGCCCGGGTTGTTGTCGGCCCGGGTTGTTGTCGGCCCGGGTTGTTGTCGGCCCGGGTTGTTGTCGGCCCGGGTTGTTGTCGGCCCGGGTTGTTGTCGGCCCGGGTTGTTGTCGGCCCGGGTTGTTGTCGGCCCGGGTTGTTGTCGGCCCGGGTTGTTGTCGGCCCGGGTTGTTGTCGGCCCGGGTTGTTGTCGGCCCGGGTTGTTGTCGGCCCGGGTTGTTGTCGGCCCGGGTTGTTGTCGGCCCGGGTTGTTGTCGGCCCGGGTTGTTGTCGGCCCGGGTTGTTGTCGGCCCGGGTTGTTGTCGGCCCGGGTTGTTGTCGGCCCGGGTTGTTGTCGGCCCGGGTTGTTGTCGGCCCGGGTTGTTGTCGGCCCGGGTTGTTGTCGGCCCGGGTTGTTGTCGGCCCGGGTTGTTGTCGGCCCGGGTTGTTGTCGGCCCGGGTTGTTGTCGGCCCGGGTTGTTGTCGGCCCGGGTTGTTGTCGGCCCGGGTTGTTGTCGGCCCGGGTTGTTGTCGGCCCGGGTTGTTGTCGGCCCGGGTTGTTGTCGGCCCGGGTTGTTGTCGGCCCGGGTTGTTGTCGGCCCGGGTTGTTGTCGGCCCGGGTTGTTGTCGGCCCGGGTTGTTGTCGGCCCGGGTTGTTGTCGGCCCGGGTTGTTGTCGGCCCGGGTTGTTGTCGGCCCGGGTTGTTGTCGGCCCGGGTTGTTGTCGGCCCGGGTTGTTGTCGGCCCGGGTTGTTGTCGGCCCGGGTTGTTGTCGGCCCGGGTTGTTGTCGGCCCGGGTTGTTGTCGGCCCGGGTTGTTGTCGGCCCGGGTTGTTGTCGGCCCGGGTTGTTGTCGGCCCGGGTTGTTGTCGGCCCGGGTTGTTGTCGGCCCGGGTTGTTGTCGGCCCGGGTTGTTGTCGGCCCGGGTTGTTGTCGGCCCGGGTTGTTGTCGGCCCGGGTTGTTGTCGGCCCGGGTTGTTGTCGGCCCGGGTTGTTGTCGGCCCGGGTTGTTGTCGGCCCGGGTTGTTGTCGGCCCGGGTTGTTGTCGGCCCGGGTTGTTGTCGGCCCGGGTTGTTGTCGGCCCGGGTTGTTGTCGGCCCGGGTTGTTGTCGGCCCGGGTTGTTGTCGGCCCGGGTTGTTGTCGGCCCGGGTTGTTGTCGGCCCGGGTTGTTGTCGGCCCGGGTTGTTGTCGGCCCGGGTTGTTGTCGGCCCGGGTTGTTGTCGGCCCGGGTTGTTGTCGGCCCGGGTTGTTGTCGGCCCGGGTTGTTGTCGGCCCGGGTTGTTGTCGGCCCGGGTTGTTGTCGGCCCGGGTTGTTGTCGGCCCGGGTTGTTGTCGGCCCGGGTTGTTGTCGGCCCGGGTTGTTGTCGGCCCGGGTTGTTGTCGGCCCGGGTTGTTGTCGGCCCGGGTTGTTGTCGGCCCGGGTTGTTGTCGGCCCGGGTTGTTGTCGGCCCGGGTTGTTGTCGGCCCGGGTTGTTGTCGGCCCGGGTTGTTGTCGGCCCGGGTTGTTGTCGGCCCGGGTTGTTGTCGGCCCGGGTTGTTGTCGGCCCGGGTTGTTGTCGGCCCGGGTTGTTGTCGGCCCGGGTTGTTGTCGGCCCGGGTTGTTGTCGGCCCGGGTTGTTGTCGGCCCGGGTTGTTGTCGGCCCGGGTTGTTGTCGGCCCGGGTTGTTGTCGGCCCGGGTTGTTGTCGGCCCGGGTTGTTGTCGGCCCGGGTTGTTGTCGGCCCGGGTTGTTGTCGGCCCGGGTTGTTGTCGGCCCGGGTTGTTGTCGGCCCGGGTTGTTGTCGGCCCGGGTTGTTGTCGGCCCGGGTTGTTGTCGGCCCGGGTTGTTGTCGGCCCGGGTTGTTGTCGGCCCGGGTTGTTGTCGGCCCGGGTTGTTGTCGGCCCGGGTTGTTGTCGGCCCGGGTTGTTGTCGGCCCGGGTTGTTGTCGGCCCGGGTTGTTGTCGGCCCGGGTTGTTGTCGGCCCGGGTTGTTGTCGGCCCGGGTTGTTGTCGGCCCGGGTTGTTGTCGGCCCGGGTTGTTGTCGGCCCGGGTTGTTGTCGGCCCGGGTTGTTGTCGGCCCGGGTTGTTGTCGGCCCGGGTTGTTGTCGGCCCGGGTTGTTGTCGGCCCGGGTTGTTGTCGGCCCGGGTTGTTGTCGGCCCGGGTTGTTGTCGGCCCGGGTTGTTGTCGGCCCGGGTTGTTGTCGGCCCGGGTTGTTGTCGGCCCGGGTTGTTGTCGGCCCGGGTTGTTGTCGGCCCGGGTTGTTGTCGGCCCGGGTTGTTGTCGGCCCGGGTTGTTGTCGGCCCGGGTTGTTGTCGGCCCGGGTTGTTGTCGGCCCGGGTTGTTGTCGGCCCGGGTTGTTGTCGGCCCGGGTTGTTGTCGGCCCGGGTTGTTGTCGGCCCGGGTTGTTGTCGGCCCGGGTTGTTGTCGGCCCGGGTTGTTGTCGGCCCGGGTTGTTGTCGGCCCGGGTTGTTGTCGGCCCGGGTTGTTGTCGGCCCGGGTTGTTGTCGGCCCGGGTTGTTGTCGGCCCGGGTTGTTGTCGGCCCGGGTTGTTGTCGGCCCGGGTTGTTGTCGGCCCGGGTTGTTGTCGGCCCGGGTTGTTGTCGGCCCGGGTTGTTGTCGGCCCGGGTTGTTGTCGGCCCGGGTTGTTGTCGGCCCGGGTTGTTGTCGGCCCGGGTTGTTGTCGGCCCGGGTTGTTGTCGGCCCGGGTTGTTGTCGGCCCGGGTTGTTGTCGGCCCGGGTTGTTGTCGGCCCGGGTTGTTGTCGGCCCGGGTTGTTGTCGGCCCGGGTTGTTGTCGGCCCGGGTTGTTGTCGGCCCGGGTTGTTGTCGGCCCGGGTTGTTGTCGGCCCGGGTTGTTGTCGGCCCGGGTTGTTGTCGGCCCGGGTTGTTGTCGGCCCGGGTTGTTGTCGGCCCGGGTTGTTGTCGGCCCGGGTTGTTGTCGGCCCGGGTTGTTGTCGGCCCGGGTTGTTGTCGGCCCGGGTTGTTGTCGGCCCGGGTTGTTGTCGGCCCGGGTTGTTGTCGGCCCGGGTTGTTGTCGGCCCGGGTTGTTGTCGGCCCGGGTTGTTGTCGGCCCGGGTTGTTGTCGGCCCGGGTTGTTGTCGGCCCGGGTTGTTGTCGGCCCGGGTTGTTGTCGGCCCGGGTTGTTGTCGGCCCGGGTTGTTGTCGGCCCGGGTTGTTGTCGGCCCGGGTTGTTGTCGGCCCGGGTTGTTGTCGGCCCGGGTTGTTGTCGGCCCGGGTTGTTGTCGGCCCGGGTTGTTGTCGGCCCGGGTTGTTGTCGGCCCGGGTTGTTGTCGGCCCGGGTTGTTGTCGGCCCGGGTTGTTGTCGGCCCGGGTTGTTGTCGGCCCGGGTTGTTGTCGGCCCGGGTTGTTGTCGGCCCGGGTTGTTGTCGGCCCGGGTTGTTGTCGGCCCGGGTTGTTGTCGGCCCGGGTTGTTGTCGGCCCGGGTTGTTGTCGGCCCGGGTTGTTGTCGGCCCGGGTTGTTGTCGGCCCGGGTTGTTGTCGGCCCGGGTTGTTGTCGGCCCGGGTTGTTGTCGGCCCGGGTTGTTGTCGGCCCGGGTTGTTGTCGGCCCGGGTTGTTGTCGGCCCGGGTTGTTGTCGGCCCGGGTTGTTGTCGGCCCGGGTTGTTGTCGGCCCGGGTTGTTGTCGGCCCGGGTTGTTGTCGGCCCGGGTTGTTGTCGGCCCGGGTTGTTGTCGGCCCGGGTTGTTGTCGGCCCGGGTTGTTGTCGGCCCGGGTTGTTGTCGGCCCGGGTTGTTGTCGGCCCGGGTTGTTGTCGGCCCGGGTTGTTGTCGGCCCGGGTTGTTGTCGGCCCGGGTTGTTGTCGGCCCGGGTTGTTGTCGGCCCGGGTTGTTGTCGGCCCGGGTTGTTGTCGGCCCGGGTTGTTGTCGGCCCGGGTTGTTGTCGGCCCGGGTTGTTGTCGGCCCGGGTTGTTGTCGGCCCGGGTTGTTGTCGGCCCGGGTTGTTGTCGGCCCGGGTTGTTGTCGGCCCGGGTTGTTGTCGGCCCGGGTTGTTGTCGGCCCGGGTTGTTGTCGGCCCGGGTTGTTGTCGGCCCGGGTTGTTGTCGGCCCGGGTTGTTGTCGGCCCGGGTTGTTGTCGGCCCGGGTTGTTGTCGGCCCGGGTTGTTGTCGGCCCGGGTTGTTGTCGGCCCGGGTTGTTGTCGGCCCGGGTTGTTGTCGGCCCGGGTTGTTGTCGGCCCGGGTTGTTGTCGGCCCGGGTTGTTGTCGGCCCGGGTTGTTGTCGGCCCGGGTTGTTGTCGGCCCGGGTTGTTGTCGGCCCGGGTTGTTGTCGGCCCGGGTTGTTGTCGGCCCGGGTTGTTGTCGGCCCGGGTTGTTGTCGGCCCGGGTTGTTGTCGGCCCGGGTTGTTGTCGGCCCGGGTTGTTGTCGGCCCGGGTTGTTGTCGGCCCGGGTTGTTGTCGGCCCGGGTTGTTGTCGGCCCGGGTTGTTGTCGGCCCGGGTTGTTGTCGGCCCGGGTTGTTGTCGGCCCGGGTTGTTGTCGGCCCGGGTTGTTGTCGGCCCGGGTTGTTGTCGGCCCGGGTTGTTGTCGGCCCGGGTTGTTGTCGGCCCGGGTTGTTGTCGGCCCGGGTTGTTGTCGGCCCGGGTTGTTGTCGGCCCGGGTTGTTGTCGGCCCGGGTTGTTGTCGGCCCGGGTTGTTGTCGGCCCGGGTTGTTGTCGGCCCGGGTTGTTGTCGGCCCGGGTTGTTGTCGGCCCGGGTTGTTGTCGGCCCGGGTTGTTGTCGGCCCGGGTTGTTGTCGGCCCGGGTTGTTGTCGGCCCGGGTTGTTGTCGGCCCGGGTTGTTGTCGGCCCGGGTTGTTGTCGGCCCGGGTTGTTGTCGGCCCGGGTTGTTGTCGGCCCGGGTTGTTGTCGGCCCGGGTTGTTGTCGGCCCGGGTTGTTGTCGGCCCGGGTTGTTGTCGGCCCGGGTTGTTGTCGGCCCGGGTTGTTGTCGGCCCGGGTTGTTGTCGGCCCGGGTTGTTGTCGGCCCGGGTTGTTGTCGGCCCGGGTTGTTGTCGGCCCGGGTTGTTGTCGGCCCGGGTTGTTGTCGGCCCGGGTTGTTGTCGGCCCGGGTTGTTGTCGGCCCGGGTTGTTGTCGGCCCGGGTTGTTGTCGGCCCGGGTTGTTGTCGGCCCGGGTTGTTGTCGGCCCGGGTTGTTGTCGGCCCGGGTTGTTGTCGGCCCGGGTTGTTGTCGGCCCGGGTTGTTGTCGGCCCGGGTTGTTGTCGGCCCGGGTTGTTGTCGGCCCGGGTTGTTGTCGGCCCGGGTTGTTGTCGGCCCGGGTTGTTGTCGGCCCGGGTTGTTGTCGGCCCGGGTTGTTGTCGGCCCGGGTTGTTGTCGGCCCGGGTTGTTGTCGGCCCGGGTTGTTGTCGGCCCGGGTTGTTGTCGGCCCGGGTTGTTGTCGGCCCGGGTTGTTGTCGGCCCGGGTTGTTGTCGGCCCGGGTTGTTGTCGGCCCGGGTTGTTGTCGGCCCGGGTTGTTGTCGGCCCGGGTTGTTGTCGGCCCGGGTTGTTGTCGGCCCGGGTTGTTGTCGGCCCGGGTTGTTGTCGGCCCGGGTTGTTGTCGGCCCGGGTTGTTGTCGGCCCGGGTTGTTGTCGGCCCGGGTTGTTGTCGGCCCGGGTTGTTGTCGGCCCGGGTTGTTGTCGGCCCGGGTTGTTGTCGGCCCGGGTTGTTGTCGGCCCGGGTTGTTGTCGGCCCGGGTTGTTGTCGGCCCGGGTTGTTGTCGGCCCGGGTTGTTGTCGGCCCGGGTTGTTGTCGGCCCGGGTTGTTGTCGGCCCGGGTTGTTGTCGGCCCGGGTTGTTGTCGGCCCGGGTTGTTGTCGGCCCGGGTTGTTGTCGGCCCGGGTTGTTGTCGGCCCGGGTTGTTGTCGGCCCGGGTTGTTGTCGGCCCGGGTTGTTGTCGGCCCGGGTTGTTGTCGGCCCGGGTTGTTGTCGGCCCGGGTTGTTGTCGGCCCGGGTTGTTGTCGGCCCGGGTTGTTGTCGGCCCGGGTTGTTGTCGGCCCGGGTTGTTGTCGGCCCGGGTTGTTGTCGGCCCGGGTTGTTGTCGGCCCGGGTTGTTGTCGGCCCGGGTTGTTGTCGGCCCGGGTTGTTGTCGGCCCGGGTTGTTGTCGGCCCGGGTTGTTGTCGGCCCGGGTTGTTGTCGGCCCGGGTTGTTGTCGGCCCGGGTTGTTGTCGGCCCGGGTTGTTGTCGGCCCGGGTTGTTGTCGGCCCGGGTTGTTGTCGGCCCGGGTTGTTGTCGGCCCGGGTTGTTGTCGGCCCGGGTTGTTGTCGGCCCGGGTTGTTGTCGGCCCGGGTTGTTGTCGGCCCGGGTTGTTGTCGGCCCGGGTTGTTGTCGGCCCGGGTTGTTGTCGGCCCGGGTTGTTGTCGGCCCGGGTTGTTGTCGGCCCGGGTTGTTGTCGGCCCGGGTTGTTGTCGGCCCGGGTTGTTGTCGGCCCGGGTTGTTGTCGGCCCGGGTTGTTGTCGGCCCGGGTTGTTGTCGGCCCGGGTTGTTGTCGGCCCGGGTTGTTGTCGGCCCGGGTTGTTGTCGGCCCGGGTTGTTGTCGGCCCGGGTTGTTGTCGGCCCGGGTTGTTGTCGGCCCGGGTTGTTGTCGGCCCGGGTTGTTGTCGGCCCGGGTTGTTGTCGGCCCGGGTTGTTGTCGGCCCGGGTTGTTGTCGGCCCGGGTTGTTGTCGGCCCGGGTTGTTGTCGGCCCGGGTTGTTGTCGGCCCGGGTTGTTGTCGGCCCGGGTTGTTGTCGGCCCGGGTTGTTGTCGGCCCGGGTTGTTGTCGGCCCGGGTTGTTGTCGGCCCGGGTTGTTGTCGGCCCGGGTTGTTGTCGGCCCGGGTTGTTGTCGGCCCGGGTTGTTGTCGGCCCGGGTTGTTGTCGGCCCGGGTTGTTGTCGGCCCGGGTTGTTGTCGGCCCGGGTTGTTGTCGGCCCGGGTTGTTGTCGGCCCGGGTTGTTGTCGGCCCGGGTTGTTGTCGGCCCGGGTTGTTGTCGGCCCGGGTTGTTGTCGGCCCGGGTTGTTGTCGGCCCGGGTTGTTGTCGGCCCGGGTTGTTGTCGGCCCGGGTTGTTGTCGGCCCGGGTTGTTGTCGGCCCGGGTTGTTGTCGGCCCGGGTTGTTGTCGGCCCGGGTTGTTGTCGGCCCGGGTTGTTGTCGGCCCGGGTTGTTGTCGGCCCGGGTTGTTGTCGGCCCGGGTTGTTGTCGGCCCGGGTTGTTGTCGGCCCGGGTTGTTGTCGGCCCGGGTTGTTGTCGGCCCGGGTTGTTGTCGGCCCGGGTTGTTGTCGGCCCGGGTTGTTGTCGGCCCGGGTTGTTGTCGGCCCGGGTTGTTGTCGGCCCGGGTTGTTGTCGGCCCGGGTTGTTGTCGGCCCGGGTTGTTGTCGGCCCGGGTTGTTGTCGGCCCGGGTTGTTGTCGGCCCGGGTTGTTGTCGGCCCGGGTTGTTGTCGGCCCGGGTTGTTGTCGGCCCGGGTTGTTGTCGGCCCGGGTTGTTGTCGGCCCGGGTTGTTGTCGGCCCGGGTTGTTGTCGGCCCGGGTTGTTGTCGGCCCGGGTTGTTGTCGGCCCGGGTTGTTGTCGGCCCGGGTTGTTGTCGGCCCGGGTTGTTGTCGGCCCGGGTTGTTGTCGGCCCGGGTTGTTGTCGGCCCGGGTTGTTGTCGGCCCGGGTTGTTGTCGGCCCGGGTTGTTGTCGGCCCGGGTTGTTGTCGGCCCGGGTTGTTGTCGGCCCGGGTTGTTGTCGGCCCGGGTTGTTGTCGGCCCGGGTTGTTGTCGGCCCGGGTTGTTGTCGGCCCGGGTTGTTGTCGGCCCGGGTTGTTGTCGGCCCGGGTTGTTGTCGGCCCGGGTTGTTGTCGGCCCGGGTTGTTGTCGGCCCGGGTTGTTGTCGGCCCGGGTTGTTGTCGGCCCGGGTTGTTGTCGGCCCGGGTTGTTGTCGGCCCGGGTTGTTGTCGGCCCGGGTTGTTGTCGGCCCGGGTTGTTGTCGGCCCGGGTTGTTGTCGGCCCGGGTTGTTGTCGGCCCGGGTTGTTGTCGGCCCGGGTTGTTGTCGGCCCGGGTTGTTGTCGGCCCGGGTTGTTGTCGGCCCGGGTTGTTGTCGGCCCGGGTTGTTGTCGGCCCGGGTTGTTGTCGGCCCGGGTTGTTGTCGGCCCGGGTTGTTGTCGGCCCGGGTTGTTGTCGGCCCGGGTTGTCGGCCCGGTTGTCGGCCCGGGTTGTTGTCGGCCCGGGTTGTTGTCGGCCCGGGTTGTTGTCGGCCCGGGTTGTTGTCGGCCCGGGTTGTTGTCGGCCCGGGTTGTTGTCGGCCCGGGTTGTTGTCGGCCCGGGTTGTTGTCGGCCCGGGTTGTTGTCGGCCCGGGTTGTTGTCGGCCCGGGTTGTTGTCGGCCCGGGTTGTTGTCGGCCCGGGTTGTTGTCGGCCCGGGTTGTTGTCGGCCCGGGTTGTTGTCGGCCCGGGTTGTTGTCGGCCCGGGTTGTTGTCGGCCCGGGTTGTTGTCGGCCCGGGTTGTTGTCGGCCCGGGTTGTTGTCGGCCCGGGTTGTTGTCGGCCCGGGTTGTTGTCGGCCCGGGTTGTTGTCGGCCCGGGTTGTTGTCGGCCCGGGTTGTTGTCGGCCCGGGTTGTTGTCGGCCCGGGTTGTTGTCGGCCCGGGTTGTTGTCGGCCCGGGTTGTTGTCGGCCCGGGTTGTTGTCGGCCCGGGTTGTTGTCGGCCCGGGTTGTTGTCGGCCCGGGTTGTTGTCGGCCCGGGTTGTTGTCGGCCCGGGTTGTTGTCGGCCCGGGTTGTTGTCGGCCCGGGTTGTTGTCGGCCCGGGTTGTTGTCGGCCCGGGTTGTTGTCGGCCCGGGTTGTTGTCGGCCCGGGTTGTTGTCGGCCCGGGTTGTTGTCGGCCCGGGTTGTTGTCGGCCCGGGTTGTTGTCGGCCCGGGTTGTTGTCGGCCCGGGTTGTTGTCGGCCCGGGTTGTTGTCGGCCCGGGTTGTTGTCGGCCCGGGTTGTTGTCGGCCCGGGTTGTTGTCGGCCCGGGTTGTTGTCGGCCCGGGTTGTTGTCGGCCCGGGTTGTTGTCGGCCCGGGTTGTTGTCGGCCCGGGTTGTTGTCGGCCCGGGTTGTTGTCGGCCCGGGTTGTTGTCGGCCCGGGTTGTTGTCGGCCCGGGTTGTTGTCGGCCCGGGTTGTTGTCGGCCCGGGTTGTTGTCGGCCCGGGTTGTTGTCGGCCCGGGTTGTTGTCGGCCCGGGTTGTTGTCGGCCCGGGTTGTTGTCGGCCCGGGTTGTTGTCGGCCCGGGTTGTTGTCGGCCCGGGTTGTTGTCGGCCCGGGTTGTTGTCGGCCCGGGTTGTTGTCGGCCCGGGTTGTTGTCGGCCCGGGTTGTTGTCGGCCCGGGTTGTTGTCGGCCCGGGTTGTTGTCGGCCCGGGTTGTTGTCGGCCCGGGTTGTTGTCGGCCCGGGTTGTTGTCGGCCCGGGTTGTTGTCGGCCCGGGTTGTTGTCGGCCCGGGTTGTTGTCGGCCCGGGTTGTTGTCGGCCCGGGTTGTTGTCGGCCCGGGTTGTTGTCGGCCCGGGTTGTTGTCGGCCCGGGTTGTTGTCGGCCCGGGTTGTTGTCGGCCCGGGTTGTTGTCGGCCCGGGTTGTTGTCGGCCCGGGTTGTTGTCGGCCCGGGTTGTTGTCGGCCCGGGTTGTTGTCGGCCCGGGTTGTTGTCGGCCCGGGTTGTTGTCGGCCCGGGTTGTTGTCGGCCCGGGTTGTTGTCGGCCCGGGTTGTTGTCGGCCCGGGTTGTTGTCGGCCCGGGTTGTTGTCGGCCCGGGTTGTTGTCGGCCCGGGTTGTTGTCGGCCCGGGTTGTTGTCGGCCCGGGTTGTTGTCGGCCCGGGTTGTTGTCGGCCCGGGTTGTTGTCGGCCCGGGTTGTTGTCGGCCCGGGTTGTTGTCGGCCCGGGTTGTTGTCGGCCCGGGTTGTTGTCGGCCCGGGTTGTTGTCGGCCCGGGTTGTTGTCGGCCCGGGTTGTTGTCGGCCCGGGTTGTTGTCGGCCCGGGTTGTTGTCGGCCCGGGTTGTTGTCGGCCCGGGTTGTTGTCGGCCCGGGTTGTTGTCGGCCCGGGTTGTTGTCGGCCCGGGTTGTTGTCGGCCCGGGTTGTTGTCGGCCCGGGTTGTTGTCGGCCCGGGTTGTTGTCGGCCCGGGTTGTTGTCGGCCCGGGTTGTTGTCGGCCCGGGTTGTTGTCGGCCCGGGTTGTTGTCGGCCCGGGTTGTTGTCGGCCCGGGTTGTTGTCGGCCCGGGTTGTTGTCGGCCCGGGTTGTTGTCGGCCCGGGTTGTTGTCGGCCCGGGTTGTTGTCGGCCCGGGTTGTTGTCGGCCCGGGTTGTTGTCGGCCCGGGTTGTTGTCGGCCCGGGTTGTTGTCGGCCCGGGTTGTTGTCGGCCCGGGTTGTTGTCGGCCCGGGTTGTTGTCGGCCCGGGTTGTTGTCGGCCCGGGTTGTTGTCGGCCCGGGTTGTTGTCGGCCCGGGTTGTTGTCGGCCCGGGTTGTTGTCGGCCCGGGTTGTTGTCGGCCCGGGTTGTTGTCGGCCCGGGTTGTTGTCGGCCCGGGTTGTTGTCGGCCCGGGTTGTTGTCGGCCCGGGTTGTTGTCGGCCCGGGTTGTTGTCGGCCCGGGTTGTTGTCGGCCCGGGTTGTTGTCGGCCCGGGTTGTTGTCGGCCCGGGTTGTTGTCGGCCCGGGTTGTTGTCGGCCCGGGTTGTTGTCGGCCCGGGTTGTTGTCGGCCCGGGTTGTTGTCGGCCCGGGTTGTTGTCGGCCCGGGTTGTTGTCGGCCCGGGTTGTTGTCGGCCCGGGTTGTTGTCGGCCCGGGTTGTTGTCGGCCCGGGTTGTTGTCGGCCCGGGTTGTTGTCGGCCCGGGTTGTTGTCGGCCCGGGTTGTTGTCGGCCCGGGTTGTTGTCGGCCCGGGTTGTTGTCGGCCCGGGTTGTTGTCGGCCCGGGTTGTTGTCGGCCCGGGTTGTTGTCGGCCCGGGTTGTTGTCGGCCCGGGTTGTTGTCGGCCCGGGTTGTTGTCGGCCCGGGTTGTTGTCGGCCCGGGTTGTTGTCGGCCCGGGTTGTTGTCGGCCCGGGTTGTTGTCGGCCCGGGTTGTTGTCGGCCCGGGTTGTTGTCGGCCCGGGTTGTTGTCGGCCCGGGTTGTTGTCGGCCCGGGTTGTTGTCGGCCCGGGTTGTTGTCGGCCCGGGTTGTTGTCGGCCCGGGTTGTTGTCGGCCCGGGTTGTTGTCGGCCCGGGTTGTTGTCGGCCCGGGTTGTTGTCGGCCCGGGTTGTTGTCGGCCCGGGTTGTTGTCGGCCCGGGTTGTTGTCGGCCCGGGTTGTTGTCGGCCCGGGTTGTTGTCGGCCCGGGTTGTTGTCGGCCCGGGTTGTTGTCGGCCCGGGTTGTTGTCGGCCCGGGTTGTTGTCGGCCCGGGTTGTTGTCGGCCCGGGTTGTTGTCGGCCCGGGTTGTTGTCGGCCCGGGTTGTTGTCGGCCCGGGTTGTTGTCGGCCCGGGTTGTTGTCGGCCCGGGTTGTTGTCGGCCCGGGTTGTTGTCGGCCCGGGTTGTTGTCGGCCCGGGTTGTTGTCGGCCCGGGTTGTTGTCGGCCCGGGTTGTTGTCGGCCCGGGTTGTTGTCGGCCCGGGTTGTTGTCGGCCCGGGTTGTTGTCGGCCCGGGTTGTTGTCGGCCCGGGTTGTTGTCGGCCCGGGTTGTTGTCGGCCCGGGTTGTTGTCGGCCCGGGTTGTTGTCGGCCCGGGTTGTTGTCGGCCCGGGTTGTTGTCGGCCCGGGTTGTTGTCGGCCCGGGTTGTTGTCGGCCCGGGTTGTTGTCGGCCCGGGTTGTTGTCGGCCCGGGTTGTTGTCGGCCCGGGTTGTTGTCGGCCCGGGTTGTTGTCGGCCCGGGTTGTTGTCGGCCCGGGTTGTTGTCGGCCCGGGTTGTTGTCGGCCCGGGTTGTTGTCGGCCCGGGTTGTTGTCGGCCCGGGTTGTTGTCGGCCCGGGTTGTTGTCGGCCCGGGTTGTTGTCGGCCCGGGTTGTTGTCGGCCCGGGTTGTTGTCGGCCCGGGTTGTTGTCGGCCCGGGTTGTTGTCGGCCCGGGTTGTTGTCGGCCCGGGTTGTTGTCGGCCCGGGTTGTTGTCGGCCCGGGTTGTTGTCGGCCCGGGTTGTTGTCGGCCCGGGTTGTTGTCGGCCCGGGTTGTTGTCGGCCCGGGTTGTTGTCGGCCCGGGTTGTTGTCGGCCCGGGTTGTTGTCGGCCCGGGTTGTTGTCGGCCCGGGTTGTTGTCGGCCCGGGTTGTTGTCGGCCCGGGTTGTTGTCGGCCCGGGTTGTTGTCGGCCCGGGTTGTTGTCGGCCCGGGTTGTTGTCGGCCCGGGTTGTTGTCGGCCCGGGTTGTTGTCGGCCCGGGTTGTTGTCGGCCCGGGTTGTTGTCGGCCCGGGTTGTTGTCGGCCCGGGTTGTTGTCGGCCCGGGTTGTTGTCGGCCCGGGTTGTTGTCGGCCCGGGTTGTTGTCGGCCCGGGTTGTTGTCGGCCCGGGTTGTTGTCGGCCCGGGTTGTTGTCGGCCCGGGTTGTTGTCGGCCCGGGTTGTTGTCGGCCCGGGTTGTTGTCGGCCCGGGTTGTTGTCGGCCCGGGTTGTTGTCGGCCCGGGTTGTTGTCGGCCCGGGTTGTTGTCGGCCCGGGTTGTTGTCGGCCCGGGTTGTTGTCGGCCCGGGTTGTTGTCGGCCCGGGTTGTTGTCGGCCCGGGTTGTTGTCGGCCCGGGTTGTTGTCGGCCCGGGTTGTTGTCGGCCCGGGTTGTTGTCGGCCCGGGTTGTTGTCGGCCCGGGTTGTTGTCGGCCCGGGTTGTTGTCGGCCCGGGTTGTTGTCGGCCCGGGTTGTTGTCGGCCCGGGTTGTTGTCGGCCCGGGTTGTTGTCGGCCCGGGTTGTTGTCGGCCCGGGTTGTTGTCGGCCCGGGTTGTTGTCGGCCCGGGTTGTTGTCGGCCCGGGTTGTTGTCGGCCCGGGTTGTTGTCGGCCCGGGTTGTTGTCGGCCCGGGTTGTTGTCGGCCCGGGTTGTTGTCGGCCCGGGTTGTTGTCGGCCCGGGTTGTTGTCGGCCCGGGTTGTTGTCGGCCCGGGTTGTTGTCGGCCCGGGTTGTTGTCGGCCCGGGTTGTTGTCGGCCCGGGTTGTTGTCGGCCCGGGTTGTTGTCGGCCCGGGTTGTTGTCGGCCCGGGTTGTTGTCGGCCCGGGTTGTTGTCGGCCCGGGTTGTTGTCGGCCCGGGTTGTTGTCGGCCCGGGTTGTTGTCGGCCCGGGTTGTTGTCGGCCCGGGTTGTTGTCGGCCCGGGTTGTTGTCGGCCCGGGTTGTTGTCGGCCCGGGTTGTTGTCGGCCCGGGTTGTTGTCGGCCCGGGTTGTTGTCGGCCCGGGTTGTTGTCGGCCCGGGTTGTTGTCGGCCCGGGTTGTTGTCGGCCCGGGTTGTTGTCGGCCCGGGTTGTTGTCGGCCCGGGTTGTTGTCGGCCCGGGTTGTTGTCGGCCCGGGTTGTTGTCGGCCCGGGTTGTTGTCGGCCCGGGTTGTTGTCGGCCCGGGTTGTTGTCGGCCCGGGTTGTTGTCGGCCCGGGTTGTTGTCGGCCCGGGTTGTTGTCGGCCCGGGTTGTTGTCGGCCCGGGTTGTTGTCGGCCCGGGTTGTTGTCGGCCCGGGTTGTTGTCGGCCCGGGTTGTTGTCGGCCCGGGTTGTTGTCGGCCCGGGTTGTTGTCGGCCCGGGTTGTTGTCGGCCCGGGTTGTTGTCGGCCCGGGTTGTTGTCGGCCCGGGTTGTTGTCGGCCCGGGTTGTTGTCGGCCCGGGTTGTTGTCGGCCCGGGTTGTTGTCGGCCCGGGTTGTTGTCGGCCCGGGTTGTTGTCGGCCCGGGTTGTTGTCGGCCCGGGTTGTTGTCGGCCCGGGTTGTTGTCGGCCCGGGTTGTTGTCGGCCCGGGTTGTTGTCGGCCCGGGTTGTTGTCGGCCCGGGTTGTTGTCGGCCCGGGTTGTTGTCGGCCCGGGTTGTTGTCGGCCCGGGTTGTTGTCGGCCCGGGTTGTTGTCGGCCCGGGTTGTTGTCGGCCCGGGTTGTTGTCGGCCCGGGTTGTTGTCGGCCCGGGTTGTTGTCGGCCCGGGTTGTTGTCGGCCCGGGTTGTTGTCGGCCCGGGTTGTTGTCGGCCCGGGTTGTTGTCGGCCCGGGTTGTTGTCGGCCCGGGTTGTTGTCGGCCCGGGTTGTTGTCGGCCCGGGTTGTTGTCGGCCCGGGTTGTTGTCGGCCCGGGTTGTTGTCGGCCCGGGTTGTTGTCGGCCCGGGTTGTTGTCGGCCCGGGTTGTTGTCGGCCCGGGTTGTTGTCGGCCCGGGTTGTTGTCGGCCCGGGTTGTTGTCGGCCCGGGTTGTTGTCGGCCCGGGTTGTTGTCGGCCCGGGTTGTTGTCGGCCCGGGTTGTTGTCGGCCCGGGTTGTTGTCGGCCCGGGTTGTTGTCGGCCCGGGTTGTTGTCGGCCCGGGTTGTTGTCGGCCCGGGTTGTTGTCGGCCCGGGTTGTTGTCGGCCCGGGTTGTTGTCGGCCCGGGTTGTTGTCGGCCCGGGTTGTTGTCGGCCCGGGTTGTTGTCGGCCCGGGTTGTTGTCGGCCCGGGTTGTTGTCGGCCCGGGTTGTTGTCGGCCCGGGTTGTTGTCGGCCCGGGTTGTTGTCGGCCCGGGTTGTTGTCGGCCCGGGTTGTTGTCGGCCCGGGTTGTTGTCGGCCCGGGTTGTTGTCGGCCCGGGTTGTTGTCGGCCCGGGTTGTTGTCGGCCCGGGTTGTTGTCGGCCCGGGTTGTTGTCGGCCCGGGTTGTTGTCGGCCCGGGTTGTTGTCGGCCCGGGTTGTTGTCGGCCCGGGTTGTTGTCGGCCCGGGTTGTTGTCGGCCCGGGTTGTTGTCGGCCCGGGTTGTTGTCGGCCCGGGTTGTTGTCGGCCCGGGTTGTTGTCGGCCCGGGTTGTTGTCGGCCCGGGTTGTTGTCGGCCCGGGTTGTTGTCGGCCCGGGTTGTTGTCGGCCCGGGTTGTTGTCGGCCCGGGTTGTTGTCGGCCCGGGTTGTTGTCGGCCCGGGTTGTTGTCGGCCCGGGTTGTTGTCGGCCCGGGTTGTTGTCGGCCCGGGTTGTTGTCGGCCCGGGTTGTTGTCGGCCCGGGTTGTTGTCGGCCCGGGTTGTTGTCGGCCCGGGTTGTTGTCGGCCCGGGTTGTTGTCGGCCCGGGTTGTTGTCGGCCCGGGTTGTTGTCGGCCCGGGTTGTTGTCGGCCCGGGTTGTTGTCGGCCCGGGTTGTTGTCGGCCCGGGTTGTTGTCGGCCCGGGTTGTTGTCGGCCCGGGTTGTTGTCGGCCCGGGTTGTTGTCGGCCCGGGTTGTTGTCGGCCCGGGTTGTTGTCGGCCCGGGTTGTTGTCGGCCCGGGTTGTTGTCGGCCCGGGTTGTTGTCGGCCCGGGTTGTTGTCGGCCCGGGTTGTTGTCGGCCCGGGTTGTTGTCGGCCCGGGTTGTTGTCGGCCCGGGTTGTTGTCGGCCCGGGTTGTTGTCGGCCCGGGTTGTTGTCGGCCCGGGTTGTTGTCGGCCCGGGTTGTTGTCGGCCCGGGTTGTTGTCGGCCCGGGTTGTTGTCGGCCCGGGTTGTTGTCGGCCCGGGTTGTTGTCGGCCCGGGTTGTTGTCGGCCCGGGTTGTTGTCGGCCCGGGTTGTTGTCGGCCCGGGTTGTTGTCGGCCCGGGTTGTTGTCGGCCCGGGTTGTTGTCGGCCCGGGTTGTTGTCGGCCCGGGTTGTTGTCGGCCCGGGTTGTTGTCGGCCCGGGTTGTTGTCGGCCCGGGTTGTTGTCGGCCCGGGTTGTTGTCGGCCCGGGTTGTTGTCGGCCCGGGTTGTTGTCGGCCCGGGTTGTTGTCGGCCCGGGTTGTTGTCGGCCCGGGTTGTTGTCGGCCCGGGTTGTTGTCGGCCCGGGTTGTTGTCGGCCCGGGTTGTTGTCGGCCCGGGTTGTTGTCGGCCCGGGTTGTTGTCGGCCCGGGTTGTTGTCGGCCCGGGTTGTTGTCGGCCCGGGTTGTTGTCGGCCCGGGTTGTTGTCGGCCCGGGTTGTTGTCGGCCCGGGTTGTTGTCGGCCCGGGTTGTTGTCGGCCCGGGTTGTTGTCGGCCCGGGTTGTTGTCGGCCCGGGTTGTTGTCGGCCCGGGTTGTTGTCGGCCCGGGTTGTTGTCGGCCCGGGTTGTTGTCGGCCCGGGTTGTTGTCGGCCCGGGTTGTTGTCGGCCCGGGTTGTTGTCGGCCCGGGTTGTTGTCGGCCCGGGTTGTTGTCGGCCCGGGTTGTTGTCGGCCCGGGTTGTTGTCGGCCCGGGTTGTTGTCGGCCCGGGTTGTTGTCGGCCCGGGTTGTTGTCGGCCCGGGTTGTTGTCGGCCCGGGTTGTTGTCGGCCCGGGTTGTTGTCGGCCCGGGTTGTTGTCGGCCCGGGTTGTTGTCGGCCCGGGTTGTTGTCGGCCCGGGTTGTTGTCGGCCCGGGTTGTTGTCGGCCCGGGTTGTTGTCGGCCCGGGTTGTTGTCGGCCCGGGTTGTTGTCGGCCCGGGTTGTTGTCGGCCCGGGTTGTTGTCGGCCCGGGTTGTTGTCGGCCCGGGTTGTTGTCGGCCCGGGTTGTTGTCGGCCCGGGTTGTTGTCGGCCCGGGTTGTTGTCGGCCCGGGTTGTTGTCGGCCCGGGTTGTTGTCGGCCCGGGTTGTTGTCGGCCCGGGTTGTTGTCGGCCCGGGTTGTTGTCGGCCCGGGTTGTTGTCGGCCCGGGTTGTTGTCGGCCCGGGTTGTTGTCGGCCCGGGTTGTTGTCGGCCCGGGTTGTTGTCGGCCCGGGTTGTTGTCGGCCCGGGTTGTTGTCGGCCCGGGTTGTTGTCGGCCCGGGTTGTTGTCGGCCCGGGTTGTTGTCGGCCCGGGTTGTTGTCGGCCCGGGTTGTTGTCGGCCCGGGTTGTTGTCGGCCCGGGTTGTTGTCGGCCCGGGTTGTTGTCGGCCCGGGTTGTTGTCGGCCCGGGTTGTTGTCGGCCCGGGTTGTTGTCGGCCCGGGTTGTTGTCGGCCCGGGTTGTTGTCGGCCCGGGTTGTTGTCGGCCCGGGTTGTTGTCGGCCCGGGTTGTTGTCGGCCCGGGTTGTTGTCGGCCCGGGTTGTTGTCGGCCCGGGTTGTTGTCGGCCCGGGTTGTTGTCGGCCCGGGTTGTTGTCGGCCCGGGTTGTTGTCGGCCCGGGTTGTTGTCGGCCCGGGTTGTTGTCGGCCCGGGTTGTTGTCGGCCCGGGTTGTTGTCGGCCCGGGTTGTTGTCGGCCCGGGTTGTTGTCGGCCCGGGTTGTTGTCGGCCCGGGTTGTTGTCGGCCCGGGTTGTTGTCGGCCCGGGTTGTTGTCGGCCCGGGTTGTTGTCGGCCCGGGTTGTTGTCGGCCCGGGTTGTTGTCGGCCCGGGTTGTTGTCGGCCCGGGTTGTTGTCGGCCCGGGTTGTTGTCGGCCCGGGTTGTTGTCGGCCCGGGTTGTTGTCGGCCCGGGTTGTTGTCGGCCCGGGTTGTTGTCGGCCCGGGTTGTTGTCGGCCCGGGTTGTTGTCGGCCCGGGTTGTTGTCGGCCCGGGTTGTTGTCGGCCCGGGTTGTTGTCGGCCCGGGTTGTTGTCGGCCCGGGTTGTTGTCGGCCCGGGTTGTTGTCGGCCCGGGTTGTTGTCGGCCCGGGTTGTTGTCGGCCCGGGTTGTTGTCGGCCCGGGTTGTTGTCGGCCCGGGTTGTTGTCGGCCCGGGTTGTTGTCGGCCCGGGTTGTTGTCGGCCCGGGTTGTTGTCGGCCCGGGTTGTTGTCGGCCCGGGTTGTTGTCGGCCCGGGTTGTTGTCGGCCCGGGTTGTTGTCGGCCCGGGTTGTTGTCGGCCCGGGTTGTTGTCGGCCCGGGTTGTTGTCGGCCCGGGTTGTTGTCGGCCCGGGTTGTTGTCGGCCCGGGTTGTTGTCGGCCCGGGTTGTTGTCGGCCCGGGTTGTTGTCGGCCCGGGTTGTTGTCGGCCCGGGTTGTTGTCGGCCCGGGTTGTTGTCGGCCCGGGTTGTTGTCGGCCCGGGTTGTTGTCGGCCCGGGTTGTTGTCGGCCCGGGTTGTTGTCGGCCCGGGTTGTTGTCGGCCCGGGTTGTTGTCGGCCCGGGTTGTTGTCGGCCCGGGTTGTTGTCGGCCCGGGTTGTTGTCGGCCCGGGTTGTTGTCGGCCCGGGTTGTTGTCGGCCCGGGTTGTTGTCGGCCCGGGTTGTTGTCGGCCCGGGTTGTTGTCGGCCCGGGTTGTTGTCGGCCCGGGTTGTTGTCGGCCCGGGTTGTTGTCGGCCCGGGTTGTTGTCGGCCCGGGTTGTTGTCGGCCCGGGTTGTTGTCGGCCCGGGTTGTTGTCGGCCCGGGTTGTTGTCGGCCCGGGTTGTTGTCGGCCCGGGTTGTTGTCGGCCCGGGTTGTTGTCGGCCCGGGTTGTTGTCGGCCCGGGTTGTTGTCGGCCCGGGTTGTTGTCGGCCCGGGTTGTTGTCGGCCCGGGTTGTTGTCGGCCCGGGTTGTTGTCGGCCCGGGTTGTTGTCGGCCCGGGTTGTTGTCGGCCCGGGTTGTTGTCGGCCCGGGTTGTTGTCGGCCCGGGTTGTTGTCGGCCCGGGTTGTTGTCGGCCCGGGTTGTTGTCGGCCCGGGTTGTTGTCGGCCCGGGTTGTTGTCGGCCCGGGTTGTTGTCGGCCCGGGTTGTTGTCGGCCCGGGTTGTTGTCGGCCCGGGTTGTTGTCGGCCCGGGTTGTTGTCGGCCCGGGTTGTTGTCGGCCCGGGTTGTTGTCGGCCCGGGTTGTTGTCGGCCCGGGTTGTTGTCGGCCCGGGTTGTTGTCGGCCCGGGTTGTTGTCGGCCCGGGTTGTTGTCGGCCCGGGTTGTTGTCGGCCCGGGTTGTTGTCGGCCCGGGTTGTTGTCGGCCCGGGTTGTTGTCGGCCCGGGTTGTTGTCGGCCCGGGTTGTTGTCGGCCCGGGTTGTTGTCGGCCCGGGTTGTTGTCGGCCCGGGTTGTTGTCGGCCCGGGTTGTTGTCGGCCCGGGTTGTTGTCGGCCCGGGTTGTTGTCGGCCCGGGTTGTTGTCGGCCCGGGTTGTTGTCGGCCCGGGTTGTTGTCGGCCCGGGTTGTTGTCGGCCCGGGTTGTTGTCGGCCCGGGTTGTTGTCGGCCCGGGTTGTTGTCGGCCCGGGTTGTTGTCGGCCCGGGTTGTTGTCGGCCCGGGTTGTTGTCGGCCCGGGTTGTTGTCGGCCCGGGTTGTTGTCGGCCCGGGTTGTTGTCGGCCCGGGTTGTTGTCGGCCCGGGTTGTTGTCGGCCCGGGTTGTTGTCGGCCCGGGTTGTTGTCGGCCCGGGTTGTTGTCGGCCCGGGTTGTTGTCGGCCCGGGTTGTTGTCGGCCCGGGTTGTTGTCGGCCCGGGTTGTTGTCGGCCCGGGTTGTTGTCGGCCCGGGTTGTTGTCGGCCCGGGTTGTTGTCGGCCCGGGTTGTTGTCGGCCCGGGTTGTTGTCGGCCCGGGTTGTTGTCGGCCCGGGTTGTTGTCGGCCCGGGTTGTTGTCGGCCCGGGTTGTTGTCGGCCCGGGTTGTTGTCGGCCCGGGTTGTTGTCGGCCCGGGTTGTTGTCGGCCCGGGTTGTTGTCGGCCCGGGTTGTTGTCGGCCCGGGTTGTTGTCGGCCCGGGTTGTTGTCGGCCCGGGTTGTTGTCGGCCCGGGTTGTTGTCGGCCCGGGTTGTTGTCGGCCCGGGTTGTTGTCGGCCCGGGTTGTTGTCGGCCCGGGTTGTTGTCGGCCCGGGTTGTTGTCGGCCCGGGTTGTTGTCGGCCCGGGTTGTTGTCGGCCCGGGTTGTTGTCGGCCCGGGTTGTTGTCGGCCCGGGTTGTTGTCGGCCCGGGTTGTTGTCGGCCCGGGTTGTTGTCGGCCCGGGTTGTTGTCGGCCCGGGTTGTTGTCGGCCCGGGTTGTTGTCGGCCCGGGTTGTTGTCGGCCCGGGTTGTTGTCGGCCCGGGTTGTTGTCGGCCCGGGTTGTTGTCGGCCCGGGTTGTTGTCGGCCCGGGTTGTTGTCGGCCCGGGTTGTTGTCGGCCCGGGTTGTTGTCGGCCCGGGTTGTTGTCGGCCCGGGTTGTTGTCGGCCCGGGTTGTTGTCGGCCCGGGTTGTTGTCGGCCCGGGTTGTTGTCGGCCCGGGTTGTTGTCGGCCCGGGTTGTTGTCGGCCCGGGTTGTTGTCGGCCCGGGTTGTTGTCGGCCCGGGTTGTTGTCGGCCCGGGTTGTTGTCGGCCCGGGTTGTTGTCGGCCCGGGTTGTTGTCGGCCCGGGTTGTTGTCGGCCCGGGTTGTTGTCGGCCCGGGTTGTTGTCGGCCCGGGTTGTTGTCGGCCCGGGTTGTTGTCGGCCCGGGTTGTTGTCGGCCCGGGTTGTTGTCGGCCCGGGTTGTTGTCGGCCCGGGTTGTTGTCGGCCCGGGTTGTTGTCGGCCCGGGTTGTTGTCGGCCCGGGTTGTTGTCGGCCCGGGTTGTTGTCGGCCCGGGTTGTTGTCGGCCCGGGTTGTTGTCGGCCCGGGTTGTTGTCGGCCCGGGTTGTTGTCGGCCCGGGTTGTTGTCGGCCCGGGTTGTTGTCGGCCCGGGTTGTTGTCGGCCCGGGTTGTTGTCGGCCCGGGTTGTTGTCGGCCCGGGTTGTTGTCGGCCCGGGTTGTTGTCGGCCCGGGTTGTTGTCGGCCCGGGTTGTTGTCGGCCCGGGTTGTTGTCGGCCCGGGTTGTTGTCGGCCCGGGTTGTTGTCGGCCCGGGTTGTTGTCGGCCCGGGTTGTTGTCGGCCCGGGTTGTTGTCGGCCCGGGTTGTTGTCGGCCCGGGTTGTTGTCGGCCCGGGTTGTTGTCGGCCCGGGTTGTTGTCGGCCCGGGTTGTTGTCGGCCCGGGTTGTTGTCGGCCCGGGTTGTTGTCGGCCCGGGTTGTTGTCGGCCCGGGTTGTTGTCGGCCCGGGTTGTTGTCGGCCCGGGTTGTTGTCGGCCCGGGTTGTTGTCGGCCCGGGTTGTTGTCGGCCCGGGTTGTTGTCGGCCCGGGTTGTTGTCGGCCCGGGTTGTTGTCGGCCCGGGTTGTTGTCGGCCCGGGTTGTTGTCGGCCCGGGTTGTTGTCGGCCCGGGTTGTTGTCGGCCCGGGTTGTTGTCGGCCCGGGTTGTTGTCGGCCCGGGTTGTTGTCGGCCCGGGTTGTTGTCGGCCCGGGTTGTTGTCGGCCCGGGTTGTTGTCGGCCCGGGTTGTTGTCGGCCCGGGTTGTTGTCGGCCCGGGTTGTTGTCGGCCCGGGTTGTTGTCGGCCCGGGTTGTTGTCGGCCCGGGTTGTTGTCGGCCCGGGTTGTTGTCGGCCCGGGTTGTTGTCGGCCCGGGTTGTTGTCGGCCCGGGTTGTTGTCGGCCCGGGTTGTTGTCGGCCCGGGTTGTTGTCGGCCCGGGTTGTTGTCGGCCCGGGTTGTTGTCGGCCCGGGTTGTTGTCGGCCCGGGTTGTTGTCGGCCCGGGTTGTTGTCGGCCCGGGTTGTTGTCGGCCCGGGTTGTTGTCGGCCCGGGTTGTTGTCGGCCCGGGTTGTTGTCGGCCCGGGTTGTTGTCGGCCCGGGTTGTTGTCGGCCCGGGTTGTTGTCGGCCCGGGTTGTTGTCGGCCCGGGTTGTTGTCGGCCCGGGTTGTTGTCGGCCCGGGTTGTTGTCGGCCCGGGTTGTTGTCGGCCCGGGTTGTTGTCGGCCCGGGTTGTTGTCGGCCCGGGTTGTTGTCGGCCCGGGTTGTTGTCGGCCCGGGTTGTTGTCGGCCCGGGTTGTTGTCGGCCCGGGTTGTTGTCGGCCCGGGTTGTTGTCGGCCCGGGTTGTTGTCGGCCCGGGTTGTTGTCGGCCCGGGTTGTTGTCGGCCCGGGTTGTTGTCGGCCCGGGTTGTTGTCGGCCCGGGTTGTTGTCGGCCCGGGTTGTTGTCGGCCCGGGTTGTTGTCGGCCCGGGTTGTTGTCGGCCCGGGTTGTTGTCGGCCCGGGTTGTTGTCGGCCCGGGTTGTTGTCGGCCCGGGTTGTTGTCGGCCCGGGTTGTTGTCGGCCCGGGTTGTTGTCGGCCCGGGTTGTTGTCGGCCCGGGTTGTTGTCGGCCCGGGTTGTTGTCGGCCCGGGTTGTTGTCGGCCCGGGTTGTTGTCGGCCCGGGTTGTTGTCGGCCCGGGTTGTTGTCGGCCCGGGTTGTTGTCGGCCCGGGTTGTTGTCGGCCCGGGTTGTTGTCGGCCCGGGTTGTTGTCGGCCCGGGTTGTTGTCGGCCCGGGTTGTTGTCGGCCCGGGTTGTTGTCGGCCCGGGTTGTTGTCGGCCCGGGTTGTTGTCGGCCCGGGTTGTTGTCGGCCCGGGTTGTTGTCGGCCCGGGTTGTTGTCGGCCCGGGTTGTTGTCGGCCCGGGTTGTTGTCGGCCCGGGTTGTTGTCGGCCCGGGTTGTTGTCGGCCCGGGTTGTTGTCGGCCCGGGTTGTTGTCGGCCCGGGTTGTTGTCGGCCCGGGTTGTTGTCGGCCCGGGTTGTTGTCGGCCCGGGTTGTTGTCGGCCCGGGTTGTTGTCGGCCCGGGTTGTTGTCGGCCCGGGTTGTTGTCGGCCCGGGTTGTTGTCGGCCCGGGTTGTTGTCGGCCCGGGTTGTTGTCGGCCCGGGTTGTTGTCGGCCCGGGTTGTTGTCGGCCCGGGTTGTTGTCGGCCCGGGTTGTTGTCGGCCCGGGTTGTTGTCGGCCCGGGTTGTTGTCGGCCCGGGTTGTTGTCGGCCCGGGTTGTTGTCGGCCCGGGTTGTTGTCGGCCCGGGTTGTTGTCGGCCCGGGTTGTTGTCGGCCCGGGTTGTTGTCGGCCCGGGTTGTTGTCGGCCCGGGTTGTTGTCGGCCCGGGTTGTTGTCGGCCCGGGTTGTTGTCGGCCCGGGTTGTTGTCGGCCCGGGTTGTTGTCGGCCCGGGTTGTTGTCGGCCCGGGTTGTTGTCGGCCCGGGTTGTTGTCGGCCCGGGTTGTTGTCGGCCCGGGTTGTTGTCGGCCCGGGTTGTTGTCGGCCCGGGTTGTTGTCGGCCCGGGTTGTTGTCGGCCCGGGTTGTTGTCGGCCCGGGTTGTTGTCGGCCCGGGTTGTTGTCGGCCCGGGTTGTTGTCGGCCCGGGTTGTTGTCGGCCCGGGTTGTTGTCGGCCCGGGTTGTTGTCGGCCCGGGTTGTTGTCGGCCCGGGTTGTTGTCGGCCCGGGTTGTTGTCGGCCCGGGTTGTTGTCGGCCCGGGTTGTTGTCGGCCCGGGTTGTTGTCGGCCCGGGTTGTTGTCGGCCCGGGTTGTTGTCGGCCCGGGTTGTTGTCGGCCCGGGTTGTTGTCGGCCCGGGTTGTTGTCGGCCCGGGTTGTTGTCGGCCCGGGTTGTTGTCGGCCCGGGTTGTTGTCGGCCCGGGTTGTTGTCGGCCCGGGTTGTTGTCGGCCCGGGTTGTTGTCGGCCCGGGTTGTTGTCGGCCCGGGTTGTTGTCGGCCCGGGTTGTTGTCGGCCCGGGTTGTTGTCGGCCCGGGTTGTTGTCGGCCCGGGTTGTTGTCGGCCCGGGTTGTTGTCGGCCCGGGTTGTTGTCGGCCCGGGTTGTTGTCGGCCCGGGTTGTTGTCGGCCCGGGTTGTTGTCGGCCCGGGTTGTTGTCGGCCCGGGTTGTTGTCGGCCCGGGTTGTTGTCGGCCCGGGTTGTTGTCGGCCCGGGTTGTTGTCGGCCCGGGTTGTTGTCGGCCCGGGTTGTTGTCGGCCCGGGTTGTTGTCGGCCCGGGTTGTTGTCGGCCCGGGTTGTTGTCGGCCCGGGTTGTTGTCGGCCCGGGTTGTTGTCGGCCCGGGTTGTTGTCGGCCCGGGTTGTTGTCGGCCCGGGTTGTTGTCGGCCCGGGTTGTTGTCGGCCCGGGTTGTTGTCGGCCCGGGTTGTTGTCGGCCCGGGTTGTTGTCGGCCCGGGTTGTTGTCGGCCCGGGTTGTTGTCGGCCCGGGTTGTTGTCGGCCCGGGTTGTTGTCGGCCCGGGTTGTTGTCGGCCCGGGTTGTTGTCGGCCCGGGTTGTTGTCGGCCCGGGTTGTTGTCGGCCCGGGTTGTTGTCGGCACCGGGTTGTTGTCGGCCCGGGTTGTTGTCGGCCCGGGTTGTTGTCGGCCCGGGTTGTTGTCGGCCCGGGTTGTTGTCGGCCCGGGTTGTTGTCGGCCCGGGTTGTTGTCGGCCCGGGTTGTTGTCGGCCCGGGTTGTTGTCGGCCCGGGTTGTTGTCGGCCCGGGTTGTTGTCGGCCCGGGTTGTTGTCGGCCCGGGTTGTTGTCGGCCCGGGTTGTTGTCGGCCCGGGTTGTTGTCGGCCCGGGTTGTTGTCGGCCCGGGTTGTTGTCGGCCCGGGTTGTTGTCGGCCCGGGTTGTTGTCGGCCCGGGTTGTTGTCGGCCCGGGTTGTTGTCGGCCCGGGTTGTTGTCGGCCCGGGTTGTTGTCGGCCCGGGTTGTTGTCGGCCCGGGTTGTTGTCGGCCCGGGTTGTTGTCGGCCCGGGTTGTTGTCGGCCCGGGTTGTTGTCGGCCCGGGTTGTTGTCGGCCCGGGTTGTTGTCGGCCCGGGTT